>NW_007577897.1:221650-231505 GCF_000690725.1 Stegastes partitus
ATAGGCAAGTAATTTGGGATTGAAACTTATCCTGCAAGTGTTTGTCTCCGGACACACCTGAAGACCTACAACAAGGTCTGCAGTCTTATCCTACAGCTTCAGCCTTACCCACAGATATCTGCAATGTCATTTTGACAAGTTTAAACTTAGTTTTAAATACGTGACAAGGACAGTGTAGATATCTTAACTCGTGGCAGGAATTAAAGAATGAAAAATGACGCTGCAGACATCCACAATGTGAATTATGGATATCTGCAGCTGAATTGTAGATATCTGTAATGAACAACCTCACGCACGACTGGTGAAAGTCATTTGTCCTTGGAAGAATGACAATGTGGACCAGGAAGAATTGAATCGCAGATATCTGTAATGTTACCTAATGTAGCAAATTAAATGTTAGAACAGCCTGCCATATGAATATAATATGTCATTAAGGGTTCCAGATTGTACCACCTTTAAGCAAATGAATCTCATGTCCCCAGAGTGTTTCAAAATACTGCAAAGATGGTTCATTTCGTCATGATTGTATGACGTCTGGTTTTATGCCTGTGAGGAGTGAAGGAGCACCTTCTCACTGACTTGTAAGGGTTAACTAGCTGCAGGGCGGCTTGATAAACGGCAAAAGTGATCATCTTCATGTCTCAACAGTTTTTATTTTACACATCCAACTTTGTAACAAAAACACAAAAACAATGGATTTTAGCCATATGGGATGATAAAAAAAAAACTTTTGCATTGTGCTCTTTTGTTTGTCATGCCTTTTTTTATACGTGTGTGTGTGTGTGTGTGTGTGTGTGTGTGTGTGTGATGACACGCAGGCGAATAGTGGAAAAGGTGGTTTGATTACAAAACAGGGAGGGTGAGTGACGGGTGAGCCCAGAGGCAAGGGGGTGATCCAGCGAGGAAGGTTGGTGCAAGAGGGACTGCGGGGAGAAGGTGCAGGTGCTCTGGATGCAGACGCTGTAGCCAGGTGAGAGGAGGGGATCCGAGGGATCAGCACTGAAGCTCATGAGGGGAACGACGGCTGTGCTGCTGCTGAGCGGGTGGAACTCGTGACAGGAATCCAGTGGAGGTGACTGCTGGAGAAACGGAGGGAAACACACTGTTAGGGATGCGCTCACACAGAGACGCACAGAAAAACTCGAGACTTCAAAACTCGAGTGCACGACTGAGAGCTGGCCAAGATACCCCGAGAGAGGTGTTCAATAGTCTGGCACTGGGAAGCAAGAGACGCCAGGCTTCAATCAGTGCTTGATTGCCGATTGGCCGCAGGTGCATAATCACCTCCACTCCTGCAAACACAAAGCATACGACACCAACACCAAGCAGAGAATTTCAAAAGTAACGGTGTTCCTACCAAGAGCACCACAGTGTGTTATATTTTTTTAAAAATAAAAATGTCATGCATTTATTCTTGGCACATAAAGTCATCTTGTGCTATGATTAAATACAGCAGTAGGCTGCAAGAAAACAGACAAATGATTCAGCTGCACATCATATTTAATTCATAATAAAGTTTAAAACTGATGACTTCTCTCTTCTTGTGTCGCCTCCTCGACTGAGGTGGAAGGGACTGACAGGAGAAAAGAAATTTCGGTTGTACAAATTGAGAAATAAAGGGGAGATAGTCAGTCTGACTGGTGGCTGCACTTTCACCTGTCTGCTTAAAAGTAACTGGCCAATAAAGATGCAGCACCACAGGTGAGCTTTGTGTCAGAAACTGATAAGTCAGCAGTTGCAGCACTTTTAATGTGTGTTCTCTCCACAGCCACGGCATGAAGTGCAGAAGGTGTGGTGGTTAAGCTGTGATGTTTCGGTGTTTTTTTTCCCCCATCTTTCACGTTTCATACACAGAAAAGCTTTCAATGGATGACACGATAATGATGATGCGGCTCGGTAACAGGTTGTCACTGGTTTTCTCAGCTGTTAAGGGTGAGAGATTCCATTTGCACTGATTCACAGTGCAGGAAAATAAAACCAATTAGCTTGAAATAAATCCTGTGTTTCTGTATTGTAACAGAGTATAGTTACTAGTTAACGGAGACCGCAAAAGATGCAAGAAAGTTTTTAGTTCGTCTTGATTTTCTGCAGGTTGTAGCCAGGATTTTATAAATACCGAGGTCCAGTCCCAACACTATGTCCCCGCTAACGTTCTGACTTGCCACAAAAACCTAAAACTTTCTAATCATTTTGTTGCATGTTAGTTGATTGTTCAGTTTGGGCAGATTTTGTCTTGTGGCTCTGGATTGGGTCATTTTTATGTTTTGTGGAGTACCCCAAGGATCCATTTCAGTTCCCTCTAATTTGCTTTATATGTTACCGCTGAAGCAAATCATGTGTTTAACTTCAATTTTGGGGCATAACTGTATACTACAAAGCCTTATATCAGTGTCCACAAAACTGAAATGTTTGAAGCAATCAAAGAAAATGGAGGAAAGTTGTTATTCCAGGACAAAGCATCCATCCACACAGCACAGGTAACTTCTGTTTCCTCAACTAAAATCCCACTTCAAAACTTTCAGAGTGACGATGAGGTCATGCATGCTGCTGAGGAGCATCTGTGGGCTCAAGATATGATGTACCTCCATGAAGGGCTAGCGATGCTTGAACAAAAGTTAAAGGATGCTGAAAATTATGCAAGAACAAACTTTGTTCTTTCAGGTGAGGCTGAAAACTTTTTGAAGTAGGTGTCCCGATAAAGCCTGCTACCGTGGCCGCATTTGGTCTTAAGTCCTACTTGAATGAGAAATCAGTTATTCAGTCAAGCCATAGTATAAATAGCATTTTGTAGTTGAGTGTATAAAAGGAAACCTGGAGTTGTTGCTGATAAAAAATCAATTTCACTGTTATCTACGTAATCTTGGACTGATGGATGGAGCAAGCTGGGAGAATTGTATTGGGAGCACTGGAGCTTCATGTGTGATCATCTTACAAAAGAAATTATCGTTAACGTAATCAAAATTCCCCCTAAAGTTTGCATTTTAATCAAAACAAGGTGTTCTCTAATCTTAAAATGCTGCAAAAGGTTTCATATGTTTATTAAAATCACGGACATCTTCTTCAGGGGGGAACAAACTCCGATCCACCAAATCTCAGTTTTAGTTTCATATCTTCTCATTTTGTTGTTTGCTACTCTAAAGCTTGCATGTCTGAATGCAGCATCTGTGTAAAATACACGTTCACAGCTGTCTTGTATTGCTTTATTCTATAATAGATCACATCAATAACATTAAAGATAATTCAAATTAAAGCTAAACTAGTGACATTTCATCCATCTTACTGGTGCTTTACTGTGTATAATCCTTCACTACTGCACTCTTTTTCTTAACTTATTTTCAGATTTTCCTTCCTTAAAAGGTCTCTTGCGTCTGTGCACCCAGGTGAGATAATCTTTAACTCAAATAACATCTTTGAAAAATGTTGGGCGAATATAATTACAGCCATTTAATGTTTTAAATGCTCCCTCTAGACTTGTAATGGAGCTCTAAATGTGGATACCATCACCAGGATTCATGAAAATCTTAACACCTCATACAGCACAACCTTCCTCTGATGCTTACATTTTGTTTGTTCAAAACAAAAATGCTTAAACACTCTCCCTGTGAAAAAAGCTTGAACCTGACCCTTTGGCCCCAATCTCAGTTAGCTCTGATAATGGAACATGCTTTTATGGTCAATTTGTCAAACCACTACCTGGTTCTGTGTCTGCCAGATCGATTACACCCTGAAGTCTGTTATCAAGGGTCTTTTGAAGCCATCGTATTGATAGCGACATTTACAGCTGACGCAATTACATTGACAGAGCAATTAGGATTTTTCTCAGCGACGGTTTTGATTTAGGGCGACACCGTGCAACAGTGGTTAGCACTGTCAAGACCTTTTGTGTGTGCAGTTTGCATGGTCTCCCTTTACCTGCCGGGGTTTCCTCAGGGTTAATTAGTGATTCTGAGCAAGTGGGTATAGTTATCCGTACCCTGCCTCCGACCCAGTGTCAGCTGGGATTGGCTACATCCTTCTGTGAACTTAATCAAGTAGCTGATGGATGGATGATCTGTTTCTAAAAAGCAACCCCGCGTCATTTTTTAGAAGGCCCCAGGTTGTGCCACATTCGATGTGTAGTTTTTCTATGACTATGGCCTGTATTATTCTTTCAGCACCCAGGAGTACACGTGAGCTCACATGGCATCATCGTCCACGAGAGTTCAGGTGGACCCCTCGGCATACGTTCCACGTGCCGCCCAAGGCCAGTGGTCTTTATACACAGAATATATTGCTGCTGATCTGCTGTTCATGTATGGAACAGAGCCTAAGAAGAGTGTAAACATGCGAGAAGGTAGTACATTATCTACAGCTATGTGTTTGTGTTGTGTTTGGCTGTCCATCAGTGCATATGTAAGGGTGTACAATCACGGCTTCAAATGCATGTAGCATTGTTGTGCTTCCTACTTATAACCGACTCATTGCTCCAAGGTGGTTTTTTTTTTAACTCTCTAATCTACAGTTTCCAAGTGAAAAATATTAGCTAAGGTGCTGTAACTCTGGCCTGGTGATGAGAACAAGGACAAGAATTATAATTCACAATTTTGAGTCCTTCTAATACCAAGCTAATCCAAAAATGAGCAAAGAAATGGAGCAATAGTGGAGCTCAGGTGGGCCATGGAATGCCATGTGGGGGCATCCACCTGTCACTCAAAACAACCACGCCCTGATTTATGCAAAACTTAAATCCTTCAAACAACTGAAACAGATGAGTTATACAAAAATTCACCCACTGCACAGTTGACAAGAAGGACTCACTTAGCTGTAGAGACCAAAACCGCTTTTTGAACCAGGTTGTAGGCGCGTTTGTTTCTGCTGTGAAGTCGGACATTTCAACATTTGGATTTATTGGGGTTGACTCACTTTTGTATTCAGCCTCAAGTGGCCGTTTGAGGAACTGCAGTTTCCTGCACTTTCATGCTGGCTTCACTTTTGTTGCCTCAGGAGGTTGCTGCTTACATCAGTGTGCAAATCTGTATAATTCAAATGACGTGATGAATAATATTACAGTAATATGAAATTCTAAGAATATGTACACTTGTGGTAATGTGGCTCTAAATGTGTATACAGTGAGTTTGAGTAGCCTCCAGTATTCTCCGTATAACTCTCCATAGAAAGTAAACATGAAAAAGAGAGAAATATTTCTAAAAATGACACGAGTCAGTCAAACAAGACAACCGATAACCAGACCATTTGCCCTAGAATTTTTTGATTGACCTAAGAAGGAGTAAATTGTTAATTCGGGTACTTTAGAGGTATTTGTTGGTTACCTCTGGACAGAGACAGGCTGCTGGTTTTATATCCACTATTTCCATTGAGTCAAGTTGAGCGAATGAGCTGCCGCTTTAGTTAAAAGACAAATGCGAGAGCAGTATTGATTTCATTTTTGTCTGTTGAACTAAAGCTACAGGAGATTGATGGACAATGATGAACACGCTATTGATCTTTTCATTCTTGTGCTTGGCAATAAAGTGAATATACATTTTTCACACAATGTCAGAGAATTGCTTTAAGACTGACGGACTAAGATGAGGCAGTTTGTGGACAAAAGAACATGTTTTCAATTATGAATTTGTAGAGACTTGTTCCATCTCAGGCATTCTTTTGGTAAACACAGATGACAAACCGTAAACATGTATAGTTTACAGTTTAAAGTGCCAATGTCTCAAGTCATCTCAAGCTTTTGTACGTGTTGCACTTAAAACGTAGGCTGTGTATTTCAGAAGCATATCGTGGAATAGACACAATATAAACACCACTAATCCCTTTGTGAGTGTGATTGCTCTTAAGAAACTGCACTGAAAGGGTAAAATATTTTCCCTTTTTTGCCAGAAAGCAGAAAGAATCTGCATTCCAAGGGCTAGATCACTTTTTAACCAGTATGTCTGTTAATATCCCCCAAAGAATCACCACGTGATTGGGGTGGAGGGTTCGCGTCCCGGTGGGGGCACCAGAATCTTTCTGCGTGGAGTTTGCATGTTCTCTCCGTGCGGTGTGGGTTCTCTTCGGGTTCTCCGGCTTCCTCCCACATGTTGAGGTTAATTGGTGATTCTAAATTGTCCGTAGGTGTGAATGTGAGTGTGCTTGGTTGTCTGTCTCTAAGTGTAGCCCTGTGATAGACTGGTTGCCTGTCCAGGGTGTCCCCTGCCTTCACCCTGAGTCGGCTGGGATAGGATCCAGCCCCCCCATGACCCTCGTGAGGATTAAGCGGTGTATAGATAATGGATGGATGGATGTCTTTGGGGACGATGGGTAAGGTAACCCAAGGACAATAATTCCTAAGGGAGGGCCCAAACAGACCAATTCACAGAACCTTGATGAAAATGTGTGCAAGGGAAGGAACCATCTTGCCCAGATTAAGGACACTGGGTCCCCTTCCTGGAGCCAGGCTCAGGAGGGGAGCTCACCAGCAAGCCTCTGGTGGCCGAGCCTTGTCCTGATGGTCAGGCAACAGCCCGAAGCCTCCTTTACAGAAGTAGTGGTAAGGAGTTGTTGTCAGAGGGTCACTGGTGCCTATCATGGCTTTAACCTGAAGGGAGAATCCATGGGGAGAACATGCAAGCTCCACACAGAAAGATCCCGGCCACCTCGCAGCCCCAATCTGGTCCTTGTACAACCAAAGTAAGAGCTGCTTTTGCTTTCTAGTTAGTTAACACATTTCCAGTGTTGGATTCTGCCAGGGTTTTCCCGGGTCTGCAGTCCTGTTTGTGACATTCATGAAAAGGATCAAAAGTCTCAAGGCAAGCTCTCCCCACTGGTTTTAGTGGAATTCTTACATGATTTATGAAAGAAAGCTGCTTTTGAAGTGCGCTTCCTTTTTGAGCTCGAGCACAACACGGCGTCCACCAGAGGCAAACTGACAGGTGATGCTTTTAGAACTTCATGTTGCTCTGAGAGGCTGTTTGTTTTAATCAGACGAACAAAGTTAACTTTAAGAGGAAGTAAAATTCAGTCTGCAGCACTGAAATTGTAAAATTGAATACAAGAAAACAGATAAACAAATGGTATGCGAGTTCTGTCCACTGTTCTACACAAAGAGCTTGCATGTAGTCAAGCAGGCAGATGCTGCTTTCCAACACAATGAGAGAGAACAGCTGAAGGTCGGCAGGCACGAAGGAAAAATAAATGTCTGTTTTTCAAAGGCATATTGCAGAAAGACACACAACCTTAGACCATTTTCATGCCACTATATTTCTATATAGACATAAAAAGAAACTGCAGTTAAAGCGTCATATTACTTTCTCAGCAGTGTGTAAATAAATAATTTACAGCCCAATTAAAGTCCCACACAAGTTTTTCAAATCCAAGCCACACTCCCCATTGCTGTGCAGATACTCCATAAGCTTGTTAAAGACCCCCTGCAGTGAAAATCTCGTTTTCTCCCCTCGTAAAGTGTCCATATGCTCTATTTTACGTGCTGGAAGACACATCATAAGCAAACTAAGCAGTCAGTGCCATGGTGGAGCATTTCCACCTTGAAACTGCAGATTCGGACTTCTGGGTTTCACATGCAACAAACTGAAGGAATCAATCTTGTCAGTTTGCAGGGAGGAGCTTCTTGTACCACTTCTCCTTCAAACGCATATGCCTGAATTACCCCAGCATTGCAAGTTGCCATTGTTTAGCACAGAGTAGTCTGACAGTGTTTGAGCAGTAAATGAGCTGGAGTGAAGGGGAATTCATAGATATGCACATTCTAAAGGAAGCAACTGGATTCTTTTCATGGAAAAAAACAAAGTTGAAGGGTTAAATCAATGTGTTGCAAGGGCAAGTGAAGGCAGCATGGTGGGGCATGTGGAGGACAAACATTTTGCGGGCAAACAAAATGTGCTGCAAAATAGGAAACCACTTTGTTTGCAGTCTCCAAAAGGATAAAATAAAATGGAAAACCCTTCAAACAAACCCTCCTAACACTAAGCAACTGCAGCACAGCACTGCCTTTAAAGCAAACCATTCCCTCGCGTCGTTCCCAGTGCACTCATATATATATCCAGAGCAGGCCCTGCCTTCACAGTTCAAACTGGCCAATCAGAGTCAGAGCCAGTCAGAGCTGGAGAAGGTAGTTAACAAAGTCAACGGCAAATACGTGTGATTTTCTGAAGATTCTTCCAACCACAAAGGCTCAATTCATAGATACACAATCAGTCTTTAATACTGAATGTTCAAAATGAGCAAAACATTTGTGCTTCCTTCTACATTTACCTTAATTACTTTGAATTTCGTCGCAAATCTATTATCCAATCAGATTTGACAGTCAACCTCCTCATCTAAGATAAAAAAGTGGCTTTTGGGGCGTTGCTCCTCTTTAACAGAACAAGATGGCGACCACAGAAGAGCAAACTGTGGCAGCTTTCAGGACTTAAAATCCTTCTAAGAGGCTGTTTGGTTTAGTCAGACAAAAGAATTCAACTTTAAGAAGAAGGAAAAGTTAGTCTGTAGTCACTGGAGTGGTTAAATAAAACAAAACAGTGTGTGGTTTAAGGCTAAATTTCCACCCGAAAGGCTCACATGTAGTCAGGCGGGGAGCTGCTGCTTCCAAACACAATGAGTGAAATTTTAAAAGTTGCTCTTGAATAGTACAGCTGAAGGGAATGTTTGGGTTTTTTTAAAGCATACTGGAAGGACACGCGACGCCAACCACTTTTTCTGATTACACGTAAAAAAGAAACCGCGTTCAAAGGTTGAGATTACCTCATCAGACTTTCTATCAATAACTTAGAACCCAATTAAAGTCCCATGCAAGTTTTTCAATTTGGACACATGCTTCTCAGTTCTGTGCAGATGCTCCCAAAGCTTGTTAATTCTTTAAGTTCTGCTCAATAAAATTGATGCGTTTTCATAATGATAAGCAGCAGCTGACGGTAACTGTAAGAAAATTAGGCAGAAGATGAAATTATTGCAGAGATTCTCCGGAGCAAAATGCAATTTCAGTGGAAACCTTACGCAATTCATACACTCGGACCGTTCATTCAACTCTCCTCTTGTTTCTCTCAGCTGTCCTGTTCAGATGATGTCCTCCAGCGCTGCCTCCAGTTTGGCTGTAATTAATTTTAGCGTTTGCTATTCACAGCCGTGATGTCTGAACCTTGCATCAAGTGTCTGGTGATCACACACTGCAGGGTAAAAGCAGCGATTTCACTTCAACATATTATGACCAATAAATCCCAGTCAAGGGACGCTGGAACAAAACACGTTGCCTTTGCCTTTGTTTACATGCAGACACGCGTGAATAAAAGTACATTAGCATAATTAGCAGCCTTGTGTTTGTGTCATACAGTGACATAATTGTACATTTCCCAGTGACCTTCAGCTGTGCATATTATTCTCCGATGCACAAATACCAAAAAATCCTTTATCTGAGCATTGTAATTGGCTTCTGATTCTCGTTCAACATACAGTTTCTACTGCACGCATTATCTGATCCAAATAGCCCTCCGGTCTAGCGGTCCTTTTGTCCAACCAAGCAGTTTTTTTTTTCTTTTCAAGCTTCTGCTTGTGGAATCTGATCATTTTTCTATGTGATTGTGCTCCCCGCCCCCTTCGCGGTATTGTTTATGTACACAGTGCTGCATGTCTAGTAGACATATAGGCAAATTGTACAGTGTGAAAGCCACAGATGTTTTTCAGAGTTGCGTGGTTGGAATAATGAAAATGTAGCTCTCACACGGCCCTGAGTATTATACGACAGTTCACATTTAGCTCAATCTTACATAATTCACATATCACACAAACAACTGTAAATATATATGACTCACTACTAAAGTCAGTGTGTTATGTAAAAATAATTTAATACCACTTCTCGATGCCGTGGCTAAA
>NW_007577897.1:232260-237962 GCF_000690725.1 Stegastes partitus
TAGACCCGATTAGTCCACAAAGCTGTGAACTTTAAGAGAAGTCATTTCCATTTTTCACACCACATTTCAGAGCTGGCTACCATCGTCTGAAGGCTGCCAGCTGATCTTGAACTCAGCATGTCAGGGTGAAACGATACAGCACTTTTCACTGAACCGAGAGTTCACCACAAACAACGAACATGGACTCGGCGATGAGAGGTCAAGGAAAAGTCATGCACACAAATAATAATAATTCAGTTTTTTTTCTCCTTTACATCACTTATTCTGCTTTTTGTTCTGACCTAACCGCTGGAGATCACGTCTTGCTTCGCCTCCATCCAGTGCTCTTTGAAAACTTTCACAATTGCTCCAAGAGTCAGATGAGAAAACTGACGGTTCTTTACACTAAATGTGATTAGAATCAGCAGCTGGTTAGTTTAGCTTAGCACCAAGACTGGGAACTGAGGGACAAGGATCAAAAAGAGGAAGGTGTATGATGGAGTAGCAGCGTTAAAGTTAGGTTGAAATGCTTGATTGGATGGATTACCAGGTTTTTTCTTTTCTTTCCTTTTTTTTAAGGCGTCTCTCTTCTTTTAGGTGATCTGCAAGTGTTGGATGGAGGTTCAGCAGCTGCATGAGCCACACCTTAGCCCAGTGTGTTCTGCTCTATAAAAACCCTCATCAGAGTCTGACAGGAGCTGCCCTCCCTCATGGCAGACACAACGACGGCATGGTTTCTCTTATCTTGCTTGTAATACAGACACAGGCCGGTGTTATCTACATGTGGCAACGTTTGAAACACGTTTTCTTTTCTTTGGTAGAAAAAAACAAGCCACAGCATGTAGATCCATTGGCTTTGACACTTACATGGAGAGAGGGGCTGCAAGGGGACCAAGGGAAGGACAATGGATGAGATATGTTTGTCTTCAATAGAAAAACATTAATCTAAGACAATTTTTGACTGATTTTTACTTTTTTTTGTTTGCACAGAACAAACAAATGAGACCCAATTATTTAATTTAAGAACTTTAAAGGTCCCATATGGTCCTTTTTTTCTTTTTTCTAGCAAGTTAACACTTACATCCCTAGAATATGCATTTGAAGTTTTAGCTCAAGACTGCACATCATTCATTCTACCATATATATTATACCTGTAGTTCCAGCCCTGTTCCATACAGACTGTTTCAGTGTCTGTAGCTTTACATCCCACTGAGCTGCTGCTGTTTACATCCCTGTCAAGAAGAGGAACCCAAACCCGAAAAGCTTAATTCGGAGACAAACTTCCTGATCTATGAGAAAAGAAAGAAACCAAGTGATGTTCTTCACTCAGATTTTGTGGGTCTCTAGACACACTGTTGATAAATATTTATGCTCAAAAGTAATGAAAAACTGGATTTTGCAGAATAGATTTAAAGGTTCCAACAGGTGGACATTGTAATGTTTGGACAGCAGCCTAGCAAACAATACTGACCAACGTTATCGAAAAGATGGAGCATTTTTGTAAAGAAAACATTTTAATCTGAACATTTAAAAAATCCCAACAAATAAAAATAATGTTCCTGTGATGTTAAAAGTGAACTAAGACAGAAATCCTTCGATGGATGTTTGAAAGATGTTGTTAAAATAAGTTCTACAATAACAAAATGATGTTTTCAAACCAACATTTAAAAAACTGTTGTCAGTGTGTTACTGAGGCCTTATGATATTATAAAATGTAACATGACATGTTCACAAACGTAGAACGTTTTGTCTGCCGTATTCTGAGGATGTTCTGTTGTTGTTGTTGAGAACTTTCTAAAAACGTTTCCACAATGTTAGGTGATAACAAGGATTCTCAATGCAACATTTGCCAAATTTTTAAAGAATTATTTTGGCAAACTTTTCTTTTTGTCTTTAGGAAAAAAAATTCTGGGAACTAGAAGAAATCCTGAAGATAAAAGTCTGACCAGAACTTCCTCAGAACCTTTCTAGAAGAAAGGAATTCCCCCGTTTCAAGCTTTGGTTCTAAGCTAAGCGAAGCGGCTGCTTTATCAACATTTACTCGACAGGCACGGACTCCTTATTGTCATCTAACGCTTACAAAACATGTAACAAATCAAATTTCACAAAATGAGGAGATGTATTCCTTCAGTGCCCACTTAAAAAGAGAACGATATTAACTCAAAGTCATCATCTGACTCTCAGACTTCCTGCCAGAAGCTCCAGTCAGAGCTTTTCACCGTGTTTGCCCTCAGCGGGTGAGTTGGATCCATCAGAGCAACAAAAGATGCGCCTCTTAAGGCCGAGGGGTTTGTGCCTGGATCTACGCTGGAAGACGAAGTATATGAAAGGGTTGTACGTGGTGGAGCTCTTGGCGAAGAGGCAGGGTAGGAGGGTGACGACGACAGTCATGCGGACCTGATCTCGAGGGCGAAACATGCTCCAGAAGCTGACGGCGACGTAGGGGGTCCGGGCGATGAGGAACCCCGGACTGATCATCACAGCCATCTGACATAAGAAGAGCACATGAAACAGATGGAGCAGGGTAGGATGAAAGGAATAAAGCAGGAGAGATGGTGAGGATGTGGCTCCAATTAAGGAGGCTAAAAGGAGGATGGGAGTTGAGAGGAAAAAGAGAGAAACGCCTGCTGATTCAGGAATAATTTAAGCGAGTGGTTCAGTATGTAGAGAAACGTGCTTCTTTGCTGTCTTGCTGAGAGTCTTGTTTATATGGTAAATATGAAGTTACAACCAGAACTTAGCTTAGCAAGGAGAGAGAGCTGGTTCTGTCTAACAATAGTATTGCATCTCCACAGCACTGAGTCAGTGGTGGCGAATGGTCTAGCTGCACCTCATTATCATTCTGCCATAAGGTGAACAAAATGGTCTGGATGTTTATGTTTCTCTGAACCAATCACTCTTCTTCGGTGGTGCTAAGCCCGAGATGCAGTGATGATGCCCTGGCAAAACCGTGTCAGTGACAAGTGTATTTAAAATGGCTAATCCATTGCAACAAATTCGCAAAAAATGTAGATTATTTTTTTTATTTTTTATTTTTATTTTTTAAATGTGGAAGATTTCCCTAGATATTGTCTGTAATTCTTTTTTTAAAGCAGGAAAAATCTGGAAAATAACAGTTAAAACAATGATTTACTATTTTCAATCCATATATATATATTTAAACAGTAAATATCTATAAAATTATATTTTTGCTGATGGAAATACTTTAAAAGATTGTAATTTTGCAGTCAAACATCATAATAGAACAAACAGCCATATGTGGACATTAGGTAGAGTTTTTTTCTCGCTCTCTTTTTATTTTTTTTTATTTATTTACTAGATAATATCAATAAAACAGGGAACAACTGTACAATTACAGCTAAGTTAACATACATTACAGATCAAAACTCTTTTACATTTTTACTTTCACAGTGTAACTCCATTAAACATGTTGCATTGCTTCATATCACTTGAAGTTTGGAATATTTCACATCCTGATAGTCATAGCCTGTTTTGTTTGACACTGTAATAAACACTTTAAAATCCTGCCCTGGGGTGTCACCAGCTCTCGATTTATTTTCACCTGCCTTTGATTATTTTTTTTTACACCAATCAGACACAGCATTACAATCACTGACAGGTGAAGTGAGTAGCAAGGATTATCTTGTTACAGTCAGGAGGTGGAATATATCAGACAGCAGATCATCAACAGTCACCTCATGAAGCTGAATCTGAAGGACTCGGACAACAGCCGAGCTGCTACGTGACTGGTTCAGAGCTTCTCCACAACGACAAGTGTTGTGTGGGGGGGTTCCTGGTATGCAGTGGCAACAAAAAGTGGTCCAAGGAAGCACAACCGGTGAACCGGTAACAAGGTCACGGGGGTCCGGTGTTCCCTGATGCATGCAGGGATCAGAGGCCGGCTGTGTGACTCCACAGACGAGCTGATGCACAAACGGCTGAAAACCTTGACGCTGTGCAGCTGCAGACACTGTCCACCACCGAAAGCATAGAGAAGAATCAGACCTGGACCATGGAGCAATGGGAGAAGGTGGCCTGGTCTGATGAATTTCATGTTCTTTTGCAATATGTTTGGGTTGATGACTTGGAGACGAGATGGCAGCTGGTTGGAAGGAAGGCAAGCTGAAGTCAACTTTGGGTTCTGCATTCATGTGGATGTACCTTTGACATCTGTACACCCCTTCATGGCAGCAGTATTCCCTGATGTCCTCTCCCAGCAGGATGATGCTCCCTGCCACACTGCAAACATTGTTCAGGAATAGTTTGAGGAACATGACAAAGAGTTCAAGATGTTGGCTCGGCCTTCAAACTCACCAGATGGAGGCCCCACCTTGCAACTTCCAGGAATTAAAGCATCTGTTGCTGATGTCTCCATGCCTGATACAACCAAACACCTTTCGAGGTCTGAAGTCCGAAAGTCAACGGTTTAAAGGGGAAACGAGGCAACATTAGGCAGGTGGTTTTAACGTCTTCGCTGACTGGTGTGTACTCCAGCGCTTTTCATGTTTCTCTGCCCGATCATCTCTGTTCATCCTCATGTGTTCGTTGCCTTTCAACGTTGTTAAAAGTCTCCGTGGTTTTCGTCTCTGCTTTGTTCTTAAGTTTTTGAATTTGTGCCTCCTTCCTTCTCAGATTTCTTCGTTTGCTTTGGACTGATCCTCTGCAGATTCCCAGTAAAGACTTTTACTGTTTGACTTTTATCTTGCATCCTGAATTTTTTTTCTCTGTATCTGAGTCTCTGTTCTGCCTCAAGACATAACAGAATATATATATAAGGGGTTCTGAAACACTCCCATCGTTTTTATTTATAATTTATATCAAAGTCTTTATTAAATATTTCAAGAACCGAGCTCTTTTTATCTGATGTGTGTCGTCGGTGTTAACAGAGGTCCGGTCCAGAAGCGACTCTTCATCACTTTCCTTGATGGAGTGCAAAACGAATGAGTGTGAGAAACTGTATCGTCAGTGAATCCTATGAAAAGACTAAAGCAACAGATTCATCCTACAGTGACGAGTTTAACCTGGACCTGGAACCAGACGTAACTCATTCTGTGTCTCTTGTAGTCTGGACACTACGATTAAAACACACTGATGAGGCCAAATTGCTGTTTTCTTGCAATGAGAAAACTTTTAGCATAAATGCAGAAGGGCAATTAAAAAAAAAAAAAAAAAGGTAGTGGGGATACCCTTTTAATTTTAGTCTTTGCATTGGATCGGCTGGTGATTGATGGACAGGCGTTAAAGTGGCATTTGTTACGTGGTGGGACTCAGTGGTTGCCATGGCATCGGCTGCATCAGCAGCAGTGACAGGAAAAACATTAACGTTTGCAGACTTTCAAGAGGAGGCCTATGATTGATTTAATTTGACAGGCTGTACATGAACTTTAAATGTCTGCACCGACAGTTTTCTGCAGTGAATGTGGCAGCGTTCAGCAGCTCTCCTGTCCGTCACTATGAAATATAGGATTGATGTTAGATCATCACTAAAGGAGGAGAAAATATTAAAGTGAATCATTTAGTTTTGCAGGGACCAGTCTTGTTAATTCTAATATTTAAAGGGAAGTGATTGACATTTTCACCCCAATTAACACAAAAAGGGAATTAACCATTCAAAAATAAAGAAACAAAAAATGGGCAACACAATAAATATCATCCACATTAAAAATCTCACTATTAAATTAATTCAATTTCTTTTTCCCCCTCTTTTTTAAACTATAATTAAA
>NW_007577897.1:238857-248530 GCF_000690725.1 Stegastes partitus
GACCTGTCCAGGTGAACCTGCCTTCACCCTGAGTCAGCTGGGATAGACTCCAGCCCCCCATGACCCTAGTGAGGATTAAGTGGTGTATAGATGATGGATGGATGGAGGCTCTGTTTTTAAGGTGGAAGTCAGGGAACAAGAAAACTGAAAGAACAGCCAATGCAGATTTGGCTATTTTATACTTACGAGAGTGATTTTCTTTTCGATGTTGCCGTATTGACAGTCATTATTCTGGATGGACTGGTAGGCCCTGTGCAGCTTCCAGGCGATACCGAAGTTGAAGACAATGACCAGACAGGGGAGGAACGTGCAGAGTACAAACAGAGTCAAGATGAAGGTGGAGTGGTTCAGGGACTCTCCGTAACTGGTCCAGTCCATGGAACAGCAGAGTCTGAACGGCTCCGGCCCACAGCTGCCCCAGCCAAGCAGAGGATACAAGGCCCAGAGCTCAGCATGTAGCCTGATCCCACTGATCACAATACTGATGGTTCACTTCTGGAACTTGATACCTGTGCACAAACGGATTCTGAATTCAGGTTAGCATGTTAGGTATATGTCACTATTATTATGAATAGAGACTGTATTACTTAGTTCTACCCTCGACATGGGATGTAACACCAGAACTGTGTTTATCCAAAAATACAAATAAATGACTCCACTTTAAATGCAAAGTAGGTTTAAAACTAACACCAAAACAAACATACCACACATACAGAAGATTTAAGGGAAACAGACACTCAAATGCATCTGAGCGACTCCTTTGTCTGCTGCAGAAATAAAATTCCAGCTAAAAGCATTAACAAAGAAATAATCCAACAATGACAGGGTTTCTATTGGGATGCTGGGCTGAACTACCGTGACTCTACTGCAAATCTGCATTAGTGTGACTGGAAGTCAAGGGAGAACCTGACGACTGAGCTAATGATCGTGAAGCATGAATTAAACAGCTACTGTCAGTCAGCTGATGCTAATTCAAGCTGCGGTGAGTAAAACTTCAGTGCTCCAATTCTGACCTCCAAAACCTCCATCATTTTCGTTGGGAAGTCTCAGTACAATAATCTAGACACAATGAACATTTTACTCTATAATATCGCCCCTACATTGTCATTTAATGAGCTACTCTGTAGTCTAAAACCACACAGAAAACACACACAAAACAATAAGTTTCCTAAACTTCTGTTTTTGGCAACTAATGGTAATAAAACAGAGTTGAACTGTGCACAGAGGTTTGAGGTCTTAACCCTGCTTCTCTTGAGATCCTACACTGTTTATAATCACATCATGTGTTTGTAATTTTGGTTGAACAAAAGCAGGAACAATTCTCACTGAGCATGAATCAATTGTACCAAATAAAGATTTCACATCACTGAACCAGTGCTGTCCATACAAAATGCCCCCATTACAGACAAAAGAGCTGCAGTTCTGACATGTTCCCACCACAACTATGCCCTGTGTATTTCCCCACATTGCCTTTATATTAAAAACAAATTTATATCAGTGTTGTATCAGTAAAAGCACCAGCTGCATCTATTATTCAGCAGATTATGCCGTGTGTTCTGCTTGCTTGGGGCTTGATGAGAATGAAGTCCTCATCAACCGAGAGATGAAAGCATCCCAGAGGCTCGCTCAGTCAATTTAGCTATTGCCGATCAATACATAACAGACGCTCAATCTGATCAATCAGGTGCGGTGCTGGTTGCGTAACTCCCCTCGGCTCGTTTAATTTGTGTTTCATCGACAGTCTTTATCAGCACACCGGTCAGGTTTATGATGGAGGATAATCTGAAAGGTTCATGGGTAATCATTTGGGATTCGACTCCAAAAATGATCAAGCTTTCCTCGTTATTGGATGTAAAGCTTCACTTAGAAGGTAAATACCTGTGAACTTTGAGAATAATGACTGCTTGCTGACTTTCTTGCGCCTTATTTATTAAGAGCTGCTGCTCTGATTTCACTCAGATTCCCTCTGAGATTACCTGTCTGTTACCAGGGGCCTGACCATCCCCATCACGGTCAGAGTCATGATGCTCGTAACCCTGAAGATCATTCCCATGAGGCCGTAGTTGAGGCAGGAGGCGCCACATCCGATCCAGACGTGATTGTGAGCTGAGGCGATGCACAGCGGGTATGTGCCGAGGGCCATGCTGATGTCGGCTAAGTTCACCGTCAGGAGCTGTGGAGCTTTGAGCAGGACGAGGCGGCGCTGACCAGAACCGCTGCATTCCCCACGATGGATAGGATAGCTGGAGGAGGATGTAACACAAATGGCTTCAGTTATTCCTTGTAGAGAGGTTTGTGAAGACAGAGAGAGAGAGAGAAAAAAAGCATCTGCATAAAAAAAAGTCAAGGATGGATGCTTCAATCGTCACAAGGTGATGCTCAAGTGAAAACAGGTGTTGCAGCTTCTCTCTGCAGGAATGGTACCCGAACATGCTCTCCAATCGATCACGGACTTGCATTTACATCTCATCTGATCTCCAACAGAGTGACCAGATTTAACTGCATCCCAGAAGTATTCAAGTATTCACCTGCCAAAGTTTGATTTACAGGGAGTTATTGATTGACCAATAGGTTTCTGCTGACTGGAGATGACAAACGAGTGACGAAAGACAGAAAGACATGGTGCTGGGATGACAAAGACTTTATTCAAGCAGCTCTTAGAGTCACAGTCTTTCTGCATGTCTTTAATGGGATTTTGTTCCATTTCTCATTTGTGGCGATCTCCAGGATTCAGGTCTGGACTCTGACTTCTGTTCACCATTTCATCACCACCTTGTACGTTTCAGATTGTTGTCTTCTTGGCAATGCCGCAGAAGGAAGTTTTTAAACTTCCTTACGTTTTCTTCTATGATCTTAACATCGTTCTCTTGTCTAATAATGCTGTTTACTTTTTAAACTTGCCTGGTTCACTCGCTAAAAAAACACCCCTAAAGTATTCCCACCACGTTTGACCGAGAGGACGGCGCTCTTGGGGTTGAATGCTTTGCATGCTTTGCGTTCAAACACTTCTATTTTTGCCTCATCTAACCACAGAACTAATGACCAAAATCTGTTCTGGACAAGTGGCGTCCTCTTGGGTTGCTGTCCGCGGAGACCGGCCTTGTTTATTATCTCATTCTCAGATGTTGCTACCAGAATAGTTCAGATTCATCAGAGGGCTCTTGGCGGTGATGATCCTTGGATTCTTCTTGACCTCTTCTTTTCTTGCCGCTGCCGGGGTCACTTTTGACTTCCTGTTTTACCCTATGAGATTCTTCACATTGTGGAACTCCTTGTAATTTGTTTTGCACTCTGGCCACTAGAAAACACTTGAATACATCTTTATGGCCTTTCATAATAGCCTTTCATAGTAGCCTTGCGGTGATGGATGTTAATAGAAAGCTCACTGACCTCTTAAGCTTTTGCCGTGACTTACAGTTGACTATTAACTTCTGCAGCAGGTGTTCTCAGTTTATAGTGTATTAGAACCCTGTAGAACATGGTAGAAATCACCAGATGGGGCATTTTAGTGAAAACGCAAATAAAAAACCAACATAAAAATTGTTCAAATTCTCTAACATAATGTCTTACTATCTTGTCTGTTTCATTTCCAGCCAACAACCCAAGCCTTAGTCCAAGAAAAACTGTGCTATAAATCTAAATTTGACATCTGTGTGAATACCTTTAGGCTTCAGTGTGTTCCCTGTAATCCAGCTATTCATCTGTTTTTCTCAGCAGCTTTAACACAACAGCTTCTGTTCTGGTTGGAACAAGAGATCAGTTCAAGTCATACAAACTACATGTTGTCTACTCAAATAAAACACCCGCAAGTGTGCAGAATTCATAAGTAGATTTGTGATGCTTCCAGCTTTATCAGGCTTCTCCTAAATCCTGACTCAGCTCTCGGCCTCTGATTACGTACGTCGTCCAAGCGTGCAGCTGATTTCTCCGCTGATCGCTCGGCGCTTAAATATTTTATATTCTAAGAAGACACCGAATGAAGCAGTTTTTTCGCTGCTTTAACTATTCCGTTTGAGGTTTATCGTGCTCTCAGATGTGATTCTTCGCAGCGTTTTTGCTCCGAGTTGCTATTTCAATACGCGACCCCTTCCTGCAGTAAAACTGTTGTTGTTCCTCTAACCTCAGCCGCTGTGGGATTTCCCCTCCTTCAGGCTGACTGACTGGATGCGCCTCAGGACACGCTCGGATAACTTCGGATGCTGTAAAGCTCAGAATAATGCGTGGAAGCTGGCGGTTTGGGAGATGCTGAGAGTGGTGTGAACGAACATTAGGGTTCTGCTCTTTAAAATATGTCAAGTAGTACTTGTTGCGTGGACGTACTGACAAAGAATAGTTTTTTTTTTCTAGACATAAAACAGGCTTTTGTATTTAATCACCAACATATTGTGCCCTTAGACTGGTGACCTGTCCAGGGTGTCCTCTGCCTTTGCCTTGAGTCAGCTGGGATAGACTCCAGCCCCCCATGAGCCAAGTGAGGATTAATCGGTGTATAGATGATGGATGGATGGATGGATGATATTGTCTCAGGTTGACAATGGAACAGTGGGTTTTCTGAAGGTTTGTGAAATGGAGCTATCTGTTTTTGCAAATGAACTCTTCCTATACAGAGTGTGGATGAGCAGATGAGTCCCAGAGCAGGAGGAGAGAGGAGTCAGGAGGCAACTGTGACAGAACCTGGACTGCTGAAGCTTATAGGGAATCCAGATGTTTTGGATTGTCGGGTGTTTCTGTCTCTGCCTTTGTGAAGCGCTATGAGATGACTTGTTGTTGTAAATATGCGCTATACAAATAAAACTGAATTGAATTGAACTTGAAAGCACATGTTTATCATTTCTTTAGAAAGTAGTGAAAAATATAATGGTCTAAGTAACAACTGATTTTCAGTATAAAGATAAAAGCTCCCATATATAGTCAGGTCTCTTCAAACACAGCTCCATCTCCTTCAGTATCACAGCATGACCAGCTTAGAAACAAATCTGTTTGTAGTTGTATGAAGTAGATTAATACAGAGAGTTTTTCAGTTTCAGTTTTTGCTCCTTAAATGCTATATTGTTTGCAGCAGTGGTGTTACTACATACAAACAATGAGCACAGAAGTCAAAGTGGTATTTTTTTGTGTACATCATATTTCTTTTTTTTTCTTCTTGAAGACAGGCTATCATGACGACATGCCATAATTTCAAAGAACCACAGTTATCAATTCACTTTTCTTTTCTTCTTTTGCATTTTTGTGTTCCCTACTGCTCCCATTTGCCAGGATTCATCAACTCAACACAAATCCAGAAGGTACATATTAACAACATGTGTCTTCATACAACACATTCCTATCTTCCATCTACTGTACGGTACAGCAGAATTTCAGGTATTTAACATAACTTTAGTTGATGTAGAACTTCTGCCTGTTGCCACGTTTGCACGTCTATTTTCCATCTTCCTCCTAATCTCCCTGGTTACCAGAATATTCTTATAAAGGGTTTCGCTGTTTGCTGTTTTTGGCAGATCTCTCCACAGTCCTGTACGGATGTACAGTGCAGCACTGTTTGCACATTTCTCGAGAAACGAGAGCGCAAATGTAATATCCTGAAACCAGTCACAACAGCAGGACTAATGACATTTAATTACTGAAGCGCTTCCTCTGTGTGGGAGGAAGTAGTGAGGATTTCTCAATGAATGGAAAAAGTGAAATGATCCTCAGGTGAACTTTGCTTTGGAGACTGCATGTTTTTCTCAACATGTTTCGCCCTTGAACTTCTTCACGAGATGTTTTTTTTCTGTCTTGCATTTACCTTAAAAAACATTTTGACCCAACACACAGAAAAATAGAAAAAAAAAAGCAAAATAAAAGGCGTTGTGCCAGCGATTTAGTTTGTGTTCATGTTTGTCTATTCAGCAGTGAGGTCACATTTCTCCCGTTGAGCTCTCCCCGTCAATTTTTTATACGTTGTCCAATCACAGCGTGAGTTCCTGCCTCACAATCAAGCCTTTCTTTTTTTTCTTCTTTCCTTTATGTCCATTCCTGAGCTGCAATCACCTGCTGTGACTCCCAGCTGAGGTGGAACCTGATCTTTTCCTGCTTTACTCCAAAACAATCCCACTGTGAAATGAATTTTAAAATTAGCAGGTGGTGAAGGCTCCTGCACAGTAATTATGACAGATTTTTACCCATAATGCCTTCAGGGTTTGAAAATAAGATCAAAAATTACCCAGCAGCAACATTTTTTCTCTTGGTAATAAGGTTCCAGCACCAGTCAGAGAAACTAACTGGGAAAATAATTTGCTGCTGCTAGTGTGTAAAATGTAGCAGAAAGCTTGCATTTTTCAAAATAAGAGTCTGTTATCAGCCACTTTTCATTACTTGGAGATATCTGCTGTGTGGTATGATACTACATGGAAGTCATTTTTGAGATATTTGATTTCACAAGACAACGGAAAGATCAGGTGCACGATTGAGAATACCAGCAGAATAAAAGACAATAACCTAATCAAACTAATAATGCAGATGTTACTAGCATCTTTATTTTTTATGGTTGTGTTGCTGCGTCTTTATTTCACCTCTCTGTACTTAGGGATTCTTGTTATTTCACTGTCGGGTCACAGAACAATCAACCAGTTACCAACTGACGGGGTTAAGAATGTGTTTAATTGAATCATTCTTGCAGATTTAAAATTGACTCGTGTGCTGAACACGAGACTGGAAAATTAACTTTCATAGTTTGCATACCTATATTTGATAATGTTTTTTTAATTTACCAGATTATTGTCACAGGATAACTAGGCTGGTTGACCCAAATGCAGAAATGACACTCAGGAGAGATGGAATCAAAAAATAAGGTTTATTGTAGAAATTGATATAATAAAGATGAGAAAGAAAACGAGGCGGGGGTGTTACTGGTAGGGAGTAGATTGTCCAGGAAGCCACGGAGAAGTCTCGGGTTTGGTGCAGGTGGAAACACAGACGGGAAGCGGGAACACTGGAGAATCCTCAACGAAGGAAAGGCGGTCTTGCTGAAACTCGGAGGGAGGCTCGGGGGAACACTCGGGTGGTGGCTAGAAGTCGCCATGTAGGGCAACACTCAGGCAAAGAGTGAATGGTGAAAGCTCCTCTTATACCGGTGGTGATGACCCAAATGAATTGCAGGTGTGTAGCTCACACACCTGCAGGGAATCAGTCAATGAGAATTCTTCCAGGACGCCCTCTGGTGGACGCCTGGAGGAGAACAAAAACACAGGGCCAGAAATCACCATTCCCTGACATCTATTACACCACAGTATACCCAGTAGGATGTCTGGTAATATTTATAAGTTGTTGCATGAGTTTATTTTATTTGTACATGCATTTATAATTCCTCCTGTGAGAGCGATCAGAAAAAAAGTATTAATAAGCAAAAGTTGTTGCAGGTGTTTGCTAATTTTTTTTCCATTAAACTGCGTTTTTTGTTTTAATATTATTTTTCATTAAACTGCTGCTTTTTTAAATATATTTATTTTCCATTAAACTACATTTCTTTATGTAAGGCTTCTATTACACTGCTGTTTTTGATGTTTATTTTCCATTAAACTGCTTTTTTTGCTATTTGTTTCCCATTAAACCGCTTGTTGCAATTGTGTTGCAGTCAGCTTTTTATTCATATGTTCTCCTTCCACAGTGCTTTCATGCACATTTTACCAACAGAGCTGTACACAAATTGAATTTCTATTAATCTGTGTGCATCAGTACTTACACTGAAGCTCTTCATGTAGGTACATCATGCATATGAGCTTCAGCCAATTTAAAACATGTAAAGTAGCCTGAGGGCTGGGTAAATAAAAGAAGAAATAAATAAATCTGCCACTACAGGTACGCTGTAATGCTTGTTTCCCGCAGAGAAAACAAATTAAAAGGCCATTTTAAATTACAACATGCAGCCGTGAGGGCCGAGGTGGTGCAGCTCCGTCAATACAAGCTGCTGATGGCGGCTGGAGAATGAATATCTTTCATCAGCTGATGAAATGTTCATGCATTTGATTGTTTTTTTTTTATTTTTACCATTTTTGATTCATTTCACATCATCATCATGGTGTTAAGGTACAATGTTCTCACAGTAAACTTCATATGGATGTTATGTTGACCTCCTAACGTCACTCCGCTGCTCAGGTTTGACTCCAGAACAAAAACAGACTACAAGGTATGGTGAGGCTGTGTGGACTAACCTAAATAACTAGACAGTCCTACATCAAACCAGGTTATTAGCCAAGGCCCGTTCAATCACCGCAGACCAGAGCCACCCCTTGGCCCACTGGTTCCAATTACTTCCGCGGGGGCGCAGGTATGTTCTGCCAAAGTGCAGGACCAATAGATATACATTTTCTTTTGTCCCTGCTGCTATTTCCCTGTTAAACAGGTGATCGGTCTCGTCTTTTCTCTGTTGTTTTGTTGTTGTTGTTGTTGCATGTGTGATTGTGACTGTCTCATTGCTGGCTGCACAAACATTTCCCCACGGGGATATTAAAGATTTTTGAACTTGAACTACGTCTTAAACTGATTTGATATTTCAGTCGATATGATCTGAAGAAAGTGTGTGAGTTTTAGAATGAATAAAAAAGCACCATAAAGATTTGATTTCTACATTGTGAGCAATATTTCACACGACACAGCAGGATTAGAGTTACTTAAATAAAAGTTAATGTCAAAATATTGATTTGGAAAACTTTTTTTTGCACATTTATTTCAAATGCAGTGACATTTTGGGCAAATCCAGATGTTTAAATCTGAACAATAACGATAATAAACTGACATTAAGATCATTAAGAAATGATTGTCGATTGCAATATTACTTTCTCAGTCTCTCTCTAGTTTCATAATGCTGTATTTAAGTTTTCTTATCACATGCAATATTTCATGTATAATATTACTTTACTGCCTCAGAATCATCGCCAGTGTTAGTTTTGCATTCTAGTCCTATTTTGCTTTATATTTTATCATCTATTTTTAATCATCTAATTTCTTTTTAGCTTTTTTATTTTGTCTATTTTATAATCTTCTACCCTTTATTTATTTTCTAGGTGATCACTAATATTATTTTTAGCCTTGTGGTTTTGGTTTAACCCTGTATTTTCTTTCATATTCAGTATCCTTCTTTTTTTTTCTCTGTCTGTAGAGCACATTGTTAACTCTGCTTTTGAAAGGTGCTGTATAAATAAAGTTATTAGGAATGTATAATTCAAGAGTCAAGGTCTTTCATTGGTCACAGACACAGTTATACATAGTACAACGCACAGTGAAATGTGTTGTGCACCTGTTCCACACCGAAACAATAATAAATAAAATAAATAAGAATAAGGAATAAAACATACATAAATATATGTATGTATGTATATCCGTGAACACCGGTGCAAGCTGGTTGGTACAGGTTTTCAGGACACGGCCTGAGCTACTGCAGCTTTCCTGGTATTCACGCGTTGAAACATCCGCCCCTCGACACGCTCCGTCACCATGCACGTCTCCTCCTCTCTGCCGGGCAGGAAGCATTAAAGTTGTCTTTTCTGTTAGGTGCTGCATTTATTCTCATGTTATGTAATTGTTCTTCTGAGCAACATCTGGAACAAGTATTTCCTTCAGGATTAATAAAGTTCTATGTCGTCAACAACAACATCGGGGGAAGCAGCGACACAGGCCAACAAATGCAGATGTGTGG
>NW_007577897.1:248810-250504 GCF_000690725.1 Stegastes partitus
TTAATTGAATCATTCTTGCAGATTTAAAATTGACTCGTGTGCTGAACACGAGACTGGAAAATTAACTTTCATAGTTTGCATACCTATATTTGATAATGTTTTTTTAATTTACCAGATTATTGTCACAGGATAACTAGGCTGGTTGACCCAAATGCAGAAATGACACTCAGGAGAGATGGAATCAAAAAATAAGGTTTATTGTAGAAATTGATATAATAAAGATGAGAAAGAAAACGAGGCGGGGGTGTTACTGGTAGGGAGTAGATTGTCCAGGAAGCCACGGAGAAGTCTCGGGTTTGGTGCAGGTGGAAACACAGACGGGAAGCGGGAACACTGGAGAATCCTCAACGAAGGAAAGGCGGTCTTGCTGAAACTCGGAGGGAGGCTCGGGGGAACACTCGGGTGGTGGCTAGAAGTCGCCATGTAGGGCAACACTCAGGCAAAGAGTGAATGGTGAAAGCTCCTCTTATACCGGTGGTGATGACCCAAATGAATTGCAGGTGTGTAGCTCACACACCTGCAGGGAATCAGTCAATGAGAATTCTTCCAGGACGCCCTCTGGTGGACGCCTGGAGGAGAACAAAAACACAGGGCCAGAAATCACCATTCCCTGACATCTATTACACCACAGTATACCCAGTAGGATGTCTGGTAATATTTATAAGTTGTTGCATGAGTTTATTTTATTTGTACATGCATTTAAAATTCCTCTTGTGAGAACGATCACAAAAAAAAGTATTAATAAGCAAAAGTTGTTGCAGGTGTTTGATAATTTTTTTTTTCATTAAACTGCGTTTTTTGTTATAATATTAAGCCTTCATTAAACTGCTGTTTTTAAATATTTATTTTCCATTAAACTACATTTTTTAATATTATTTTTCATTAAACTGCTGCTTTTTTATGTATTTATTTTCCATTAAACTACATTTCTTTATGTAAGGCTTCTATTACACTGCTGTTTTTAATATGTATTTTCCATTAAACTGCTGTTTTTTTAAAAAATTATTTTCCATTAAACTACAATTTTTTATATTATTTTTCATTAAACTGCTGCTTTTTTATATATATTTATTTTCCATTAAACTGCTGTTTTTGCTATTTATTTCCCATTAAACTGCTTGTTGCAATTGTGTTGCAGTCAGCTTTTTATTCACGTGTTCTCTTTCCATAGTGCTTTCATGCACATTTTACCAACAGAGCTGTACACAAATTGAATTTCTATTAATCTGTGTGCATCAGTACTTACACTGAAGCTCTTCATGTAGGTACATCATGCATATGAGCTTCAGCCAATTTAAAACATGTAAAGTAGCCTGAGGGCTGAGTAAATAAAAGAAGAAATAAATAAATCTGCCACTACAGGTACACTGTAATGCTTGTTTCCCGCAGAGAAAACAAATTAAAAGGCCATTTTAAATTACAACATGCAGCCGTGAGGGCCGAGGCGGTGCAGCTCCGTCAATACAGAGTGCAAGCTGCTGATGGCAGCTGGAGAATGAATATCTTTCATCAGCTGATGAAATGTTCATGCATTTGATTGTTTTTTTAATTTATTTTTTACCATTTTTGATTCATTTCACATCATCATCATGGTGTTAAGGTACAATGTTCTCACAGTAAACTTCATATGGAGGTTACGTTGACCTCCTAACTTACTAACGTCACTCCGCTGCTCAGGTTTGACTCCAGAACAA
>NW_007577897.1:251612-260714 GCF_000690725.1 Stegastes partitus
TCCCGCAACATTAAAAAACTAAAGTCATGAAGCGAATCGTTCTGAGTGTAAATACATGTCAGAGGTTCCAGTAAATACAAACAGATTTCCTGGACTGATAAAGTTGCTGCAACAGTATTTGAGGATGCCTGTTTGACCTGAGCAGCTGTTTCCAGCAGCTGGATTAACTAAAATGAATGAATTACTCATCGTGTAGATTAGCTACGAGGATTATTTTGATGTAAAACCAGTGTGAAGAGAGTTAAGAAGAAGACTGCAGTTCACCTGCCCTGTTTATTTCTTTTGGATGTTTTTTTTTTCCACATGAAGCAATTTTATTTATTTATTTTTTGGTATTTCATTCATAATTCAGCAACCTGGTGTTTACTTGATCTGTTCTTCAAATTTCTAATGCAACCGATCCGATTTTGCCTCAAATATAAAGTGTCAAATAGCTTTATTAGCATATATAAAAACTGCCACTGTCTTTTTTTCCTTTAAATGATTAATTGATTATTGATTGATAACACGGCTCATTATATGTTCAGGAGATTGTTGCTGGAGAATTTGCATCCCTTCTCATGATGGTGTCTTTGACCTTCAACAAAACCAGCAAAAATTCCCTTAATATGAATGTTTGGACATTTTACATGTACAGTGCCGTCGACACAACAATGTGAAAATAAAATCAGGAAACCATGCACTCACCAATAACCAGCAGGTAGATCCCTGCACAGGATTCAACAGCAGGGGACAGCTTGGATGTGTATTTATCATCCATGTTTGTCCAGTCAGTTATTACTGCCAGTAAGAAAAGAAATAAAACAGCTTTAACAGGTTCTCAAGTGTAATTCCAAATGTATTTGTCTTTTTTTTTTTTTTTTTAAAAAGACAAAGCATATTGTCAGTCTGTCCTGTCAGCTCTCATATTCCTTCTGACATTTCATATAAGGCATGAAAATCCTCCACATGGATAAGTTTCAGGAAACAATGGCACAAGTGATGGACAGACCCTCCCTCCACCCATCACCACACACCAGCATGCAGCACACGTCTTCATGGCTATATTTTCGAGGACATTCATTAACCGAAAGCCCAAACCCAACCTTATTCTAACCTTCACCTTGAAACAACACTGTTGCATCAAAATATCTTCACTTTCCTAAAATCACCACCAAGGTACTACAAACTCAGACACATTCACCATCACACACACACACACACACTCTTCTCTGCAGATGATGAGGACTTACAATCACTTCCTGACACATGCTGCTCGTCTGCCAACAACCACGCTTTACTTCCACACACACACACAGGTTGATTTTAGAACAGCCGGAGATAATTACATGATAATTACACTTAATGATGTTGGTGGCGGCAGGAAACTGATTCATCAACGCTTTACGGAGGCAGCAAAGTTTACAACAAACAGCGTTTCATCTCTTGTGTTAATCAACGGGAGATTTATCGTCTAATATGTTTAAAGACAGAACAAAGATAAGACAAAGGGAAATGAATTTCTTTGTCGAGGGAAATCATGGTGCAAATCAGGCGACTGTCTGTCTACGAATATAATATGTGAGTTAAGCATCAAGTGATAATGTTTTATCAGGGCTGATGCTAATTATCAGCAATTATGAAGACCGATAACCAGTATTCGGAGCTGACGTGCATTTGCAGTGGTGTCAAAATTCAAAAAGTCCAACACAAAATCCCAGAAAAGATCATTTTTTCAAATGTACTTTTAACAAATGTTTCATTAAAAGAGAACTCTTCAACATTTACCTTTCAGTGTTAATAAGGCTGTTACTCTAAAAAAACTAATTTGATAGTAATGAGACGTCAGATAAAGAAAGGCGGCTGCATCAGAGCCAAAGCAGCACAATTTTAATGTATTCATTTTATCGGGAATCTGATAAAAATGTCCAATTATTCCTTCATCCAGTGAGTCAGAGATCGGAGAATGCTCTAAAAATTCAAGTAGATTTTTCACATTGCATATTAGAAATATTTTATGACCTTGTTCTGAGTCTTTGGTGCATTTTGACACTTCTGTGAAAACTATTTGTACTGAAAATGTGTTTTAATGTGGGTTCTTGACTGCATTCTTTTTTTTTTAAAGTTATTTTTTTGGCCTTTATTTGGCAGGACAGTAGAGAGAGAGACAGGAAAGTAGGGAGAAGAATGGGGGGAAGGACCTGCAGCAAATGGCCATGGGCTGGGTTCAAACCCACGACCGCTGTGTTGGGGACTACAGTCCCTGGACATGGGATGCCAGGACAACCAGCTGAGCTATAGCGATGGACCTTGACTGCATTTTTTAAGAAAACCTAAAACACTCCCTGAGAGTAGCAGAGGCTGTAAATGCAGACTGATCTATATGTGAAACCAGATTTTTCTGTTTTAGAAAATACAACTCACCCAAGACAGGCCAACGTTGCCATCTATCCATGATCCACTGTACAATAAAAAAATCAAGATTCAAGATTTTTTATTTGCCATTCGTGTGCAAACAGACAGTCTATAGCAGGGGTGTCGAACTCTGGTCTTCGAGGGCCGCAGTGCTCTCCTGATTCCAACACACCTGATTCAAATGATCAGCTCATCATCAAGCTCTGCAGAAGCCTGATAACGATCCTGATCATTTGAATCAGGTGTGTTGGAAGAGGGACACATCTAAAACTTGCAGGATTGCGACCCTCGAGGACCAGGACTCGACACCCCTGGTCTATAGGCACATTAGAATTCTTGTGCAGGGCTCTCTTGGAGTCAAGTAACTCGAAATACAATAAGACAAGCAAAATAAAGATAAAATACAAAAAATAAATCTGAATGCTGCACAAGGAACTGGTAATGTACTAATATTGCACATGTAGACACCAGAACGTGTCCAACAGCCATTTCAACCCATTTAACAAATCTAGTCAAAAAATATGGATTACTGATAAACAAATATGAGTCGGGGCGATAATCAGTGTGGGCATATCCTCACGCATGATGCAGCGTGCTTTCATTGGTTTAAAGAGTCCAGTTGGTCAGTCTGCATGTGCATCACAATAAATTGACAAACTCTGACTTTGGAATAACATAAAAATTGAAAAGCTGCATATAAAAAGATTCACATATACACTTTGCATGAAAATTTGTTTTTATTTTGTTGGCTAAATGTGGATTCTGGAGAAATCTGTGCATTTTCCTGTTATTTCTAAATATTTGATAAACAGAAATGTGTATTATGCTTAGAAAAAATTAAACTATATTAAAGAAACCTAATTGAAAAATATAACCGTCTTTAAATTCTCTATTCTTGCAATTTTGCTGCTCAGGTTTCTCCTTCGGGGTGCATCAAAACATTCCTCTCTGCTGAAAAAACTCCACACTAACTCTTTGTGTTTGTGGTCGTTGCTGGACTGTGTATTAAGTTGTTGTGTTGCAGGCTTTAGTTTTGTATGAAGTCACAGCTCCGACAGCTGAAGCAGCCATGATCAAAATCTAATAATAAATTCCCTTCGCGTTTAGAGGAAACTGTCAGGTGTTTAGCACTTAAAGGTTAACTGAACCATTGACCCTGATTTCTATAGCCTGCAGGATGTGTTTAGACCTCGCACCTTCTCCGCACTTATCCAAGTGATCTGTGCACTGCTTTGTGTGAAAGGGGCAGCGAAAACATCCGAGTTCATGGTCTGTGTCTCTGAGGTATAAAAAACACAGTCCGTGGCTGAGATGGACGCGGTCGCTGATGTGAGCGCGTGCAATTATCATACCGACCTTCTGTATGTTATTATTTACTGCGGCTCCACTTGGGAGCGTTGTACGTGAAACGAGAGAACGTAGCATTCTGGTTTTGTTTCAGGAGCTGCCCATGTACAGTGGACGCCTTATTGGAGATTCTGTAGAGTGGATTCTGTATCATGAATGTGTTAAAAGCAGTCACGGCGTGAAAGGAAATATCAAGACGTGCTAATGGAATGGAGTTTAAAGTGAGAGAAGGGAGGACTTTGTGCCTGGTATGTGCCTGTTAGTCTACTGAAGGTACACATATATATGAAATTAAGCTATTAAATGTCAAGCAGACAAGAAACACATGCTTCATTCATCATTTGGTTCATGTAAGCAAATAACCAAGATAGCCCATACATAGGGTTAGGAGTGTGGTCTACTGGTTGTACTCGCATCATTTACCAGAGTTCCTTTCATGAGGGGGAAGCATTTCATCGATAGCTTTCCAGTATTAATCCACTATGTTTGGCAGCAAGAGAACAGACTACATGTGAACACCCCCGACCTAAAGCAGTCTGCTAGGTCTAACCTATCTAACGTTTAGTGAACATTTAGTTAGTCTGCTCCAATCGGACTGACACAATGTCAGATAAGTTGTCGACTTTGCAAACAGAAGTTTACACATCACAGCTCAACAAACCAACGTCTCCTCCAAAATCAGCAGCTCCTACATTCGTCCATAGTTTCTTAGCAGTTGATATTGTTCTATTTTAACATTATTTTCACAATGGCAAACTCACCCAAAAAAGAAACAAAAAAAACAAGCACAGTTCCCTAATTGCGTGATCTGCATCCTAAATAAAACCATTGTCAGGTTGCTGCTTGGCGGAAAGGAAAGCGAAAGCCATGTGAAGTGTGCTGTGGAAGTGGCTGGCTAGAAGTTTAGTCTGTGGCTTTTTAATGTAGTTCTTTTTTCTTCCTGCACTGGGGCGAGTTGCAGCTCAGTTTGAAGCAGCCAGGATGAGAGTGAGCACCTCCAAATCTAAAGCCATGATTATCTGCCGAAAACTCGTGGATTTCTTCTTCTAGATTTGGGGGGGAATCGCTGTCCCAAGCAATGGAGTTTAAGTATCTCAGGATCCTGTTTACAAGTGATGGAAAAATGAAGCCCAGCAGGCGGCTTGGGGCAGTGTCAGCAGTAATGTGGGCATTGTACCAGACATCCATGATGAAGACCTTCTCTATTTACCAGTTGGTACGTTTTTTCCGTAAGTTTGGCTCACGCAGCCCTGCAATTAATCTATTTTTTGGGGAATTATCCATTCTGCTAACAGTGCGCACCTCCCTGCCTGCTAATGTCGCAACAAAACCATTGCCCTCTCACCACTGGTGTAGCCAGACCATTCTAACCAGTGCTTAGCCAGCACTAGAGAATGGTCTGGCTATGACCCATTAGTGTGCTGGTTGCTCCACTGCTTCAGACTAAAATATGATGCCAGCTGTTGAAAGGATTGTTCATGGTTCCCAGAGGATGAAGCTGACACTGTCTTTTCCCTGACTTTTCCTCTGGCCCCACACCAGTTGACAGTTTTGTTGTCATTGAAACATCTTGATAGCTCTGAAGGGGATCGTCGTGAAATGGGTGATGACAAATTGAAATGCCTTCGATGATCCCTGAGTTTTAAATAAGAGCCACGAGCAGTTCAAACTTTTCCAGTATGCATCATTGTGTATTTTATATTCTGGATTAACTGTGATTCACTACGCCCAGGGAGACAGCATCATCTGCATATTTGGACTTGCAAAGCAGTCCTGGGTAAACTTCTCTCTTACCTGTATAATCTTCTATCTCTTACCAACAGATGGAATAATTTTTGCTTATCTAAATAGTACTCTCCAGGAGGCCCTGGATTTGCTTTGGACTTGGTGGAACGGCCTTTAGTCTGCACCCTGGTCATGAAATAACCCCGTGATTTGGTCTCCCTAGAAGGCATGAAAGCTCTGATTAAGAGAAGCAACTGGGATTTCTTGTTTTAATGCATCTTTAGTCACACGGTTGTTTTACTTTGTCCAAAATCGGTTGTCGTCATCCTCAGTTTTGTAATTTTTTGTAACTTTAGGGGGTTATCAGGAGGAGGACCCACATGCAGACACAAGGCAGACAGACTGCGATGACAAAAAACTGCTTAAATAAAACTTGCTGAAGGAGTCGGAGAGCGGATGAACAGAATACAAAAATACAACTAAAAGACACGGAGAACAGATGCACTGGCAGGGAGGTGAACAACGGAGACAACGTAGGAAAACCAAAAGCACAAATCAGTCGACCAACACGAGGAGGTAAAGGTCACAAACTGGCAGAGAACAAAGGAAGGACTATAAGTACACAAAGAGAGCTAATTGGAGTGACAAGACATCAAAAGAGGAGGGAAACAGACAAAGGGAGGAAGTCAAAGCATAAGCAACACAAAAGGGGATAAATAAACCAACACCAAAGACCATGTCCTGTTGGATTATTTTTTTGTTTGTTCTGATAATAAAGAGAAAATAGAAAATCTTAACATGTATTTGAGTGTTAATAAATTTTGCACAGACGTTCATGGTTGCTACACAATCCCAGCTATTTGATGACCTTGTAAGTTTTCCCTCTTGCACCACCTTCACGTTTAGTTTATCACCGAAGACCTGCAAAACCAGCCTCAGCTGTTCTATGCATTCAGTGCTACTAAACATTGCTATTGTGAGCATGTTAGCATGCTAATGTTCTCAACTGGTGGGTCACGACCCAAAAGTGGGTCGCAGACAGCTGGTCAAAATTAAATAATATATATAATAGTTGGACGTATGTTTTATTTTGAAAAAACTTTTATTTTGACAGGCATGGTAACCATAGTTTGTTTGACGTTCATTTTAAGTTTGTGTTGATGTTGGGATGCAAGATGGCAAAGCGCAGATATGATCCGGAGTGTTTAAAATGTGGATTTACATACTGGGGCTGGACCCGAATAGCCAACTATTCACTCGCTGTGCTGGAATCGGGAAATCAATTTTGATCTCCGAATAATGCCCAACTGTCTCATTAACTTCAACAAATGACCTGATTAGGCCAAAAGTGTATTTTCGAGTAGTTTTGATATTTATTTTATTCACTTTTGTACATGCAGTTGTCACGGTCCTCCTTAGTTTCTTATTAATTTGCTGAAAATGGAGTGGAAACATGTTGTTTTGTGCCCTTGTTTATTTTGTGCAGTTTTGTACATGCAGTTATCATGGTCCAGTTACTATGCATGGTTATATGCTCTGAAATGCATGTTGCACAGGAAAATATATTGAATATCGAATTTAAAAAAAAATTGGGTCTCGACTTAATGACTATGGGAAAATAGGGGTCCCAGGGTGAGACCAGTTGAGAAGCCCTGGCTTAAAGCACTGTTTGTCTGAGTACATGATGGAGATGATGCAGTAGAAGCTTTTTTATTAGAGTGCAGCTACTTCACAAGCTCATATCATTTTAGCCTAGAAACAAAAAACTCATTATTCTAACTGTGGAAAAGAGGAGGAAGGAATCACATGCAACATCTTATTGATCTCTACATATATAAACTCACTTTTCATGAGCCTATTGAACAAATCATAAAAGAAGCTCCTCCTGTCAGCACCAGGACTTTGATTATGAATGGAATCAGAATTATTGCACGAGAAGTTTTAGAACATGAATATGTTTCATGTTGCAGTGGAATACTTGATCCTGGCTTATAACATTACACATCAAGGTTGATGAGATTATACAGTCCGTCATGTGGAGCCTGAATGTCTCAGATGATTACCAGAGAGTTTGATCCATCCATACAGACGCTCTTATCTCTGGCAGTGCGTCAAATGTATTTCAGATGTCAAAATCCAAGAATAGAAGATCTTCAATCCTCTCCAACAGCGTTTTTCTTAATAAATGGAATTATTAAATTGCATGTGGTGCCCTGGGCTGTATTTGTTCTTGTTAAAATAGATATTTTACAGGAAACCAACCGCTGTAGTGGAGTGTGCACGGTTCAGAGTCTGCATGCACACATTTTGGAGCATCAGTCTGGGTTCAGGACAAAACTAAGAAAAAAGTGCACAACACATCAAAAAGAACGCCTCATTCTTCTATTTTCTTTCATACAGCAAAACCAATTTTCCATAAAAGTCTGTCAGTCAAATCTTTCCATGCGTCATATGAAGCCTAAATCCGACTGTCCTTTAGAAGACGAGCATCTCCAGTTTCTTAAGCTTTTAAATCGCTTCATTAAACCACTGCGTAAACACTGCAGATAAAAAACAGGTAAAGTCCTGTCCTTTTGATTAGAAAGACAAACTTTGAAATGCTAAATGAAAGCCATATAAGATATCATCAAAAGATAAATAACAGCTGAGTGCATGAAGTGAACTTTGTGTTTTGTTCAGTTTTGTCCTGAACTTTTTACATTATAGCTGTAATGTACATCACCAATTCACATTCACAAATAAAGTTTATGTGTCATCTGTGATACCAGCTCCTCGTTCAACTCTTTAATTTAAACTCACATTTTAAAGATCTGCAGGAAAAGTAAAGCCATTATTGGACATTTGATGCCTGAGGCAAGACGTTGCCTGGCACAGCAGAAGGGACGGATGCTGTCAAGATAACATTTATGATACTTTTTATAATATTTTATTACTTCAGAATATTTTATCTGTGACTTATTTTCGTTTTAACCACATTGAAATGGAATATTGGGCTTTTATTTCACTTTGGCATTTTGCCTTCAGTTGATAGATAAAGTGTGGCTAAAACAACAACAACAGAAGACTAACATGAAGAAACGATCCAGCTGACTGGAAGTTGAATGGGGGGCCTCAAAGGGCATTTTTATCCTTGTGATATGTGCCCTAAACACTCTGTCCAGCTTGTTCTTGTCTCACATGTCCCTAGAATGTGACTTTCACCGTTCAGCTCAAAACGCCGCAAAGATGGTTCATTTCAGCATGACTGAGTCTTGTTTTAGCCTCGTCTAAACCGGCTGCTTCAGTGTCTGGAGCTTCATCTGTAATTGACATCATGGAGTAAAACTGCTGACAACACTACAGACGAGAAAGAGTGCGTGACATTGCTTCCAACTTTCTCTGAGCAATCATTTATTGATGGAAATGTTGCTAAATTCAAAGCAGTGTTTGGTGAATTTATCAGACAATGTTATAAAAATTGATATTTTAGCTTTTTAGCTTGGAAATGGCTCTGAAGTGACTGTTGGTTAAAACGTCGTCTTAATGGGCTGCATTTCAATCACTTCTTCATACTTCTTCTATTGTCTAAAAACATAAGCTGAACATTTTTAAAAATGAGAACAGATTTATTGGGAATTAGGCTGTAATATAATACAG
>NW_007577897.1:261964-265428 GCF_000690725.1 Stegastes partitus
AGAGGCAGCTGAATGGCTTGTGTGGAAGCTGCGAGGAGTTACTGGACCACTATTGGTTCCTGTGACTAAACATTTTGGACAGGCTTGTAAAGCTGGAACGCCATTAAGGGGGCCTGAAGGATGGCAGAAGAAAACATCTTCATACCTTAACAGCTTTTATGTTACACTTCCAAGTTTACAGCAACCGCAAAACACAATAAAAATGGATTTTCACAACATGGGACCTTTAAAGGTATTTTATTAGTCGTTCGCTTGTGGCTCTGTCTCAGCAGGTTTTATGATCCAGTACATATAGACATTCTGTTCTGAGCATTTTGACTTACAGTTCACATCTTAGGCCTGCACTAAAAGGAACAACACACACAATTTACAGCTGACTTGCTTTCCACTGACAGAATATTGTTTTAGATTTGTTTTTTTATCATCTCCAAAGATTGTAAGTTTGCACTTTTTACAGTATAACCCTCTACCACTGCATAAAAAATACACATAAAGTCATTTTCCACCAACACTGGCTGTTTAAGCGTCACTGAAACGGACAAAAGAATGCCGTGTTGATCGACAGGTCACTTTCTCTCAGTGCTGCACAGACAAAGCTGCTCATTCCTGGACAAATATAGGACTTCCTGAGGGTGTTTAACGTTATAGTGCAGACTGGCCTCGGCAAAATGCTCATGCTGTCAGTATGGATAAGGATGACCACTATCGGTTCAGTTTTATCACCTAAACCCCAACAAAAAACACCCGCTAATGTAATTAGAATTATAATCCTCTGAGCAGAAGAGCTGCAGGCATCAGCTTCAATAACCGGAGCTCTCTAGTTACAGCTGTAGGCATGGCAACCAAAGCCACAAACGTGGTTGACCTGGCAGAAGCCATTTGCTCTGACAAATACGCTTTAAGACACAGCATTAGCTCACACTTGACTGGTTTATCCTAAACGACGCCGATAACGCATAAATATTTAGCTTTTCTTGTAAGTTAATGGTAATGAAAGTTCTCCTGTAAAAGAAGAAAATGACTTGTTGGATATGATGTAAAGTCAGTTATGAGACCGCAAAGCAGAAATGTGTACGGAGAGCGCTCTGATGAGTTGTGCTTTTCACACATTTGCTGTCAGAAAAGGGATCAATAGCAAGAAGGACAGCTGTGAAAAGGGCAGGCACAAAGACACGCCGAGAGCTCATTAAACATACTCTGTGTATTGCTGCTGTGCCATAATGCTGAAGGCCAATACCCGAAGATGAGAGGATGTATAAATAGCTGCACATTTATCTCAATAATAGATGAGGACTGTCATGGTAAATCTTCATTCTGGACCGTAATGTGCCACTGTACATCTGTATGCCTTGTCAGAGGACATGGAGAACACAACATGCGCTATGTGCTGCCTCTGTGCTTTTAGGTTAATTAATAATTAATCAAAACAAATCCTAATGCGTATTAGACTGTGCAGAAGAATGGATTTCCAGGGCTGCGTGGCCAATATCAATACAGTAATTACAAATATTGACCTGTGGCCTTCCTCGGTGGATCCGTGCAACCTGCCACGCTCCAGAAAGGAGCACAACGAAGACCACAAAGTGTTGGCCAGCCTCCATACTACGTAGATTCCAACCTGGAGGATGAAGAGGACCTGCACAATATCAGGCAGGTGGTTTAAATGCTGTGGCTGATTGTCAGTGCCTTTAAACAAACCACATTAGGTGTAGGTCCGCGGGTCTTTGAATAATCAGTCTACGTAAAGTTAACATAGTGAGCCTGTGTTAGCATATTTGGCAAAATTCTTTAAATTTTCCTGTTTTTTCTGACCATTTGAAATAAAAACTTCTGCTGTACTTGATTAAATAAGACCCTAAATGACAAAACTGGTTAAAACTGGTGTTTTTCTTTTAGCTAAAACCTCTTTGGGACTCCATTTATGGGCACCAATCAAACACAGTCACTTAGAGTTGGCTGAAACCTCTAAACACTCCACCTGAGAACTCCTTCAGGTTTCCTCAAACACTCAGACAGATAACGATGAAGTTGGAGTCCAGAGGGAGCCTTGAAGCTGGTCCCAAAAACCAGTGAGGAAGAGCTAGTAGGTTAAACTTGGGGTTGACCTCTACATTTTGCTGAAAAATGTGCAGCAACATGTCAAAGCTGTAGCATGAGAGGCAATAATGTGTGAAGCTTGGATAACAGGAAACCTGACATCACTCAATGCATAGCCCCTAAAATAATTCACAGGCTCTGATGTAGCGTCATTCCATCTGAAATCATCACATTTTAGGAACAATTTCTGCTGTAATTTCTGTGTGAGTCATCACTGCATTAGGGTTATTAGGATGGCATCGACTTAATACAACCAAATCCCTAGATCTTGTTGGGATGGTGAGACTATTCCACTGGGAAACCATGTCGTAATAAATTTAATGGTAGCCTGATGCACTTATGTGAGCAAGACTTTATTATTCTCATGATCATTACGACTCTTCTTGCTGCTTTGTGTTCCACTGGGGATAAACTTCAAGATGAATATCATGGGCTGGAAATCTAAAGCGTAAGTGCATGTATATTTATAGTAGCTTAGTTTATCTTCAAGCATCTCTTTCAAGAAGTAGCAGGGCAATGCGTGGAGCTGAATATGTGATGTCTGAAGTGACTGAAAACTATGTTATATGCCTGGATTAAAAAAAAAAAAAACTTCAGGCTATCTAGCAATATTTTTTATTTTTGTGGCCATGCCTGCTCAATAAGTAATGAAAGGTCAGTGAGCATTTTTGTGGTTACAAGAAAAATGATTCTATATATTTTGTTTTGTATCACTGTGACATGCAGCTACACATGGTCCAGACCACCTGTTGACTTGTTTCATCGCACCAGTAATTACAGATTATTTGATCTACTTGTCCAATATTGCACATTCTGAATCTATTACGTTATTCTAAATACCAATGAAAACATCAAGCTTTAAACAATAATAGTTCCTGAGGTATTGTCATTCAAACATAGCCTTAGTTTTCAACGTGCAAAAAAAACCTGCTGAAAGTGGATCAACAGACATTTTAGAAAATAAATATTTAAAAAAAAAAAAAAAAGCAATCTATAATTTCACAGAGAGCATTTTAAATACTTTTTTATGATGAAAAAGTTTAAAGCAAATCCGAGATGTTCGAGCAGAAGGTTGATTGATGATTTGAGATTAAATAACCCCGCTGTGCAGGAATCTCCAACTCTGGTCCTCGTGAGTTGCTGTCCTGCAGGTTTTTATACATTTCCGTACTGCAACACACCTGACTCACATGATGGATCATTAGTAGACTTGTGTAGAACTTCACAACAAGCTGTTGGAGATCCATTAATGTGAGTCAGGTGTGTTGCAGAAACATGCAACAAACCTGCAGGTTAGCTCACGGGACTGGATTTGGAGATCCCTGCTGTAGTGAATGTTGAGATTTTACTTCTCTTTTTTTTTTCAA
>NW_007577897.1:267450-270185 GCF_000690725.1 Stegastes partitus
TTCATTTAATTAAGTTCAACAATTTTCTTTATTCAGTTCATTCATCAGCTGCGAGAGGATGATTTCCTGCTCACCCTTGTCTCATTGAAGCAGAAAGGACTCTTAACTTGAGGCTGTGATGCAGTCCACTCTGAAAACAGTTTATGTTGACTGCAGCCAGACAGCTATCTGATTGGTTACACTTCAAGTAATAAGCTGGAGAATGAATGCTGAAAAGCTCTCTCTTGATAAAACACCAATATTTCCATTTTTACTTCAAATACATATGTTCCATATGTCTATTATCGGTCTCCTTGATTAATAATTAACTGGAACCGCGAATGGCCCTGAAGACATGTAAATCAGCCCTTAATCTTAATTAAATTCCACAAGGCTGCAACAAACAATTATTTTAATTACCAATTCATACATTTATTGCTTCCTCAGTTTCCTGCCTCATCATATTGTCAATAAAACTGCAAAAAACAAAGACAAATGTCCATTTTGTTCTCTTTGAGTTTTGAACTCAACGAAACAAGACATCTGAATTCAAAGATATTCAAATTATTGTCACTGACCGCAAACAAAACCACTAAATATTTAGAATATTTAGATTTTACAATTTGGAACCAGTGAAGTTTTTTTTTTTTTTCTTCTTTTTGGAATATAAAGTGTCTTAAATGATTAATCAATAATCAGAATCATTGCTTTTGATTTGCATTGATTGTCTGCCACCTTGCAAATCAATTATTGTCGCTTCAGCTCTAAATTGAACTGCATTACTAAAAGGTTGCAGGTCAGACTCTCACCACTAGAGGGCAGGATTGTTCATCTCAACAGCTCCTTGTAGTGGCAGCACACGGTCATGTGTAATATCTGATACTGCTGACTTGCCGTAAACAGATCCTGGAGGATTTAAGTGTAAAAGTGCTTTCTCCTAATCTACTTTATCACTCAGACGTATCAGTGTGCCATAATATGATGAAACAAGATGAGAAGACGGTTGTTTCTGTGGACCGCACTTGGCACATTTTTATTAGACAGCAGAAAACCACATCCATGTTTTCACATTATGTAATTATATCATAAATAATAATAATAATCCTAAGAATAGGGAACAGCTCAAAACAAGTCTCCCTTTCTTAATTTTCTAAAACGGTGTATAATTTGTCACGACATAATCACTACTGCCATGTTCGAGATCCTTCAATCTATGAAGCAAACCGCAACAATCCTGTTCCCACTAACATCGTGACAACGCAAACAACCTCCTGCCGAAATGTATTGATGTCAGCCCGCTGCAACCACTAATGCAGATACAGTTTCAATATTTATTTTTCACATAAATAATCTTGCTCTAACAAAAAAAAAAGAAGAAGTCGGCGTGCAGGAGAGGCATGATAAATGTAGTTTCCATGTCAGAGAGCTAAAACAACTTTGATGGGAACAGTGTTTTAGCGGGGCAAGTGCATTTTGGCAACACCGAGGGCACTTTCCTGTATTTCTTTTTCAGAGGGGCTACATGCTACTCAGCTTAATCAAGGCTGCCGTGCACAAAGAGGGCATTTGTTTAATCATTTTGGCTCTGACTGAGGTATGCACAGACGGGCTCAACTCACAGCCGCCGCTTGTGTGGTGTCGGTGTACATGTGAACGCCAACATGTGTGCGTTCCCTCAGCGCTGTTGTGTGTCTGCTTCTACTGTACGTATGCATATTTTCTATTTAGAGTTTTGTTTTCACATTAATAATACGATTTNTTTTGAATTACAATTTTGTAATTCATTGTTTTCTTTGTAATCTGTAAAAGTCCAACACTCTTACATTGTTGCTGAGATCTTCTTTTGAATAAAAGAGGCCCTCTAGTGTTCCAGCAGCAGTATTTGCTCCTTGGCCTTCATGGACACCGTTTGCATTTATCTGATTATTTTGCCTGAATTCCAAAATCACAGCTCATGTCCATAAGAAAGTCTGCACTCCCAGGCTCGTCAGGTAACCGTGAAAAGACTGCAGGAATGAGGGCAGGCAGGTAGAGAATTAAAACCTCTCCTTACAAGCGTTTCTCATGAATGATACATTTAAGACGGCGCTTCGTTTGGCGCGTTGCCTCGGTAAGTACAACGGTGCCCAATCGTCTCCGCTCAAACTTCTACAGGCAGCAGGAGAATATAGTCTTTAAACAAAAACCTCACTTCAATAATACAGGTTCTTTAGGGGGTCTCAGCATAATATATTCAGCAGCTTCGCGTGGAAGGAAAAAAAAAATAAAAAATCATTGTAAGAATATTAAATCAAAAGAATCCTAAAGGAGGATCATTCATTATTCAGCGATGTGTCATCTCAAACAGAGACTGCGAGCAGGTGGAAGTGTCGGCGTGTCGATGAAAACGCTTGAAGATGCCGCTGAGGAGGACGTCTTCACATCCGTACAGTCTGCATGAGATCATGTCAAGTGAGACAATATGCTCTCTGAGATATTACCAGAGAGATCAGCTCCTGCTGTCGAGGCACTTTCAGATGTGAAATTACATTTATAGGTTATTTAAAGGTTTTTTTAAGAGCAAGAACTTACTTTTGAGAAATGCAATTAAGCTTTTATCACCTGTAAGGTTAAAGTTGGTGTTGTGTAAACTGAAATGTGCATTTGAGCTGTAACTAAGTAAAGGACTGTGTATCGTCTCCAAGTTCCTTTTTGTACATTTGTTGTCCCTGATACTCGGAATTCAAATAAAGGTTTACTACTCCTTCAGCACTGAG
>NW_007577897.1:274066-478972 GCF_000690725.1 Stegastes partitus
ATGAGTGTGTAGACAAGTCCAATAATGCTGTTTGGGTTTTTTATTTGGCATTAAGGTTGTGGAGGAGCTCATCAAGCTTCATGATGGTTTGGCTGAAGGTAGCCAGGTAGGAAGTGATCACCTTATATAAGTAGTTGGGATGTTGCTGCCAGAAAAGTGAGGCTGTGCTGCTGAAATTTTACTTTCTTTTCAAGTATTTTTATTTATTTTTTTGTTGCTTTGCTTTGTTAAAGTCAAATGAAGAGCACTGCAAATTAAATCTTCACCTCTTGGCAATCAAGATGTCTACAGAGTCTGCCTACATGCTATCTTGTTGACCTTTCGGCAAGGCTACCCCACAGCCCACCTCATCTCTTTGCACATTTTTGGATTAGCTGGGAGGAGTCACACACTTCCAAGATGGCGAGTGCCGGAGCAACCATGATGAGCTTCAAAACTGCCGTTCAGAAAACCTACAGGCAATGTTACAAAGGGTTCGTCCATCTTTACGTTCAGTCTGTGGGTTACTTCCTCAACGTAGATGCGGTGGTGCTTTACACTGCCTTAGTTAGTCGTGTTGCTTATTAAATGGTGCATTATCCTTTTTGAACAACTGATTTTATTATGAGCCAGTTGCAGCATTTTATTATTTAACCCGTATGTTTTAGAAGTGTACCATCCCAGTAGCTTTTTACAGCCCACATTTCCAACCCACTCGACTGCCAGTAATTTTCTTTCCATTGTTGATGTTGGGACAGATGTGAGTGTAACGGTGGCGAAAGAGCTTGTGATGTTTGTCCTGCTGTTTAAACTGTAGCCCACTGTGCTTCCCACCATGTAATCAGTGTTATCATGCTAACATGCTCGCAGTGACATTGCTGCCGATTGCTGATCTTTAAGGTCTTTACTGGGGTCACCATGACAAACTCCAGGATGAATTTGATAGAAATGCGATTAGTACTGAACGTTATTGGGTATAAACCCAATATACCAAAGTGATTAAAATCGTGGATCAAACAATCAGTCAACAGGCAGCTAAAAAAAAGAACAGTGTCGACAGAAGTAAAAATCCTGTCTCCTTAGAGATCTACACTGAAAAAAAGAGTGAAAATCTGCTAGAAACAGCATGAGAAAAAATGCTAAAAAAATAAAATAAAATAAAAAATAAAGCACTGTAATGTTCTAAAACTGTAAAAATGATTAAAATAACAACAAATATTTACCAAATGATTTTTAAAGCTGATTTGAATACAGTAAATCTATAATTTTATGGTCACACATTCCAAAAGAATGAATTACTATGTGTAAAAAAAAAACTTTATTTTGTTTATAGTCACATTTATTAAATATTATTAAACAAAACAGGATAAATCTATTTTTTTTAAGTCTAAAAATTATTTTTGCTTTTTTTTTTTTTTAGTTTTTAATATACATACAAATCCTTTTAGATAATGGCATCTGTAAAATAGTGATTTAAAAATATATATTTTTGCTAATTTAAATACAGTAAAAATAGTGTCATTTTATAGTCAGACTTTGTAAAAGAATAGATTACCATTTGCAGAATTTCTGATGCAGACATTAGAGTTTTGGTCTGCTTTTACATGCATGTGAATACTTATTCTGTGATTTTATCGGCTAGCTGTCTTTTTAATAATGCTGGGAAAAATCTGTATTTTTTTTTTTACAGTGTATTTGAACAGCACTGTGGGCAAAGGAGCAGCTGTATCACAGTTGTTTAAAAAAAAAAAAAAAATCTTTAAGCCATTGATCCCGGCTCTTATTTCACCTGTTCTTCAAAGCTGTTTGATCAAGTGAGGAGGCAGGCAGCACTTTAGAGCTACAGTATCTGCCCTGCAGCCCTTCATTCTGAAGCTGTTATTTATGTTATTTGCAGCACCACCCCCCCCCCTCCACAAAAACCCGAACTTTAATCTGTCAGGGAGAACATGAAAAGTGCAGTGTCATAACAATCTGCAGCGTGAAATATCTGCCTCCTACCTGAGGCCCTGACAGCACACTGTCAGCACAGTGTCCACTTTTACTGTACACTGCCAGCCTTTGAACAAAAAACTAAAAAGAAACCGAGCCGGGAACCTGATCCCTGTTGACACAGCGTTTAAATGACAGTATTCCATAAACACAGAGGCGGTGGGCCTTCTCTGGGGATTTGTACCAGCCTGCAGCTCCTGTGTACAGTTTAAATAGCTTGTAGATGATTAGAAGGATCAAATGGCCACAGGATGAAACCACAAAGGGGTGCTCTGCTCCGTGTGAAAACATTAAGGTGCTCATTATGATTACTTATGACCTGTTGACTCACCGAAATTGCTGTGAAATTGGCCATGCTGCTGAGGAATGCTGCGCCCAGACGGACAGTAATTGCATTTCCTGTTAGTCTCCGACTCTTCTCGCTGTCTATGTGCGACGAAACGCCTCAGACTGAACCGACTGCAGCGGCGACAGTCACAAGCAATATTGCACACTCAATCCGCATATTAAGTGAAAAGTGTGTTTTTCATTGGGATTTTATCGTCATCATGAAAAAAACGGCTTTGCCAAGACCTCACAAACTGACCAGAGGATTAAGCCAGCTTTACGGGACTTTCTGATGCCATTGATTGTTAAGGGACCCCTCACCTCAAAGCCTTAGTTTGGGTCTGTTAGTGTATGTTCACGTATAAAAAGCTCCTGCTGATGGGAAAGGCAACTCCAGAAAATGGTCGACTGCACCCAGGCCTCCTTAATGGAGCTGAGCTGAGAGAACAAGCTCACTCCTCCGTGTCCTGTCTGATAAAACCGGGGTTTGGACGTTTGCCATCTGCAGGGGCTTGGCAGGATGCAGTGACTCGCTGAGGTTTGAAACCCCATTAAAAATTGTCACTTTATTTTAAGCAGCTGCCACACTTGCGAGTCCCACATCCTTCTGGAAAACGAATCAGAGCCCCAGAGCTTGGCTGGGGATCGGCCAAACTGCTTTCATACTGCGATTGTCTGAGCTGTTAAAAGTTTGTTTCCCCTCGATGACTTTCGGGTAATGAAGGCTTTTAATTTCCTTGTCAGCTGAATTAAAGGCGTCTGTCCGGCGTGTTGTGTCTTGAGACGCTGGGAAGATTATTTATGAAACTTTCCCTGCGTATCCGACTAAACCATGATGGTTGCGTGTGTGGGCCAACACATAATCCCGACTAGATTTAGTGAATTTGCGACAGCTCGATGCTTTATAGCGCAAACTGCCAATTCTCAAGGTTACCATACTATAACTCTGCGTTGTCAGCTCATTGCTGCGCTTCCAGTGCTTCCTTGGGAAGTGTTTGCCCACAGTGGAGTTTTACTTAATGATTTCTTTTTTTTTTTTTTCAATGGACATATCTGCTTTATTGGTAATGCAGAGAGGATCAGCAGTAAAGAGGATGAAACCACAAAGGAGGGAACCAAGATTCCAACCAGAGAACCCCAAGACACCTCGTATAAAAGAGGTCAGTAATATTAGGCTGCGCTTGTTTTATAGTCAATCTGGGGGGTTGACAGGAGTTCTACGGTAGATACCGATGACTTAGCTTTGCCAGATACACGAAATAAATATGATTATGCCAAGAGCTGCTTCAAATAGATTCATTAAAGTAACTGTGGTTGCATCGTTTAACTCATGGAGTCAGTAAAAAGCCTTTCAATACTGAATCGTGGTCAGTTTAGTTTACCAATAAAGACTCTTTCATGTCAAAGTGAAACCAGATTTCTACAAAGTAATGTCATTTTAATTAACAATGTGAAATAAGTGATTGTTGTGACACACTCCCAGAGAAGCAATGGTTCTTAAATGGTTCTTTAGAGGGATCTCTGGTTCTTAATGTGCCATCATCAACTGACAGATCCATGAGATGGTTCTTCATGTGCTTTATCTGGTCTGTAAAGTGCTAAAGGTTCTTCATTTAGACTGAATTTATTTGGTCTCGTGGCAGGTACGGCATAAAATAAGAGCTGCGAGTGTCACTGATTAATCTACTGATTGTGTTCTTGATTAATCTTGTGATTGTTTGATCTATACAAAAGCAGAAAACAGTGAGACCTGCCCGTCACATTTTCCAGAACCACAGGATGGCATCTTGTAATATGTTGTTCTGTCCGACCAACAGTCCAGAACCCAAAAAATTAACTGTATTCTGAAGGAAGACCCAGAAAGACCGCACATGTTTAGATTTGACTTTTTGGCTAGAAAATTAATTGATTATCAAGACATGTTATTAAAATAGAACCAGGTCTGTCCACATCATGAAAATGGGTCCTTAAAAAAACCTATTGTTGCTAAAGTTCTCAGGAGAACCACTGATGGTGCCCAAAGGAACTTTTGATGCTGTGGTTTATGGCCCTTTTTTGATAGCCCTTTAGGGATTCTAGAGCCTCTTGTTGAATGGTTCTTTGTGGAAACAGCTCTTTGATGGCATCATTGCAAAGGGCCGTTTTTGGTTTCAGTTAGCAGAGCAACAGTGTGTTGCCCCCCATGCAGAACTGGAGTTACATCCAAGTGACTTCAAGCTGTATTTTATCTTGTCTCACTATGGACCATTATGTTACTGTCCTTACAATCCTTGCTTCATAAAGAGCAGTGATCCTGAGGAGCAGAAGTTTTAGTTGCGAAAGTGGCTTCGCTGCTGTGCTGAGAGGACTTTTCGGTTTGATTCCGTAAAGGTCTTTCTTCAGCCTCGTTAATTATTTAGCAACAACCTCTTACTATCTTGTAAGAGAAAATCCCAAACAGTTCACGCCGTCTTGCAGGCGTACATGTAGCTGCTGCAGTAACCCCAACATTTAGTTTTGAGGAACTACACAACAACTTTGGCGAACTGTGATTTGGGCAAATACAAGTAAAGAGTTTGTAGCTACTATGTAAACTCCAACCTACAACCATAAATCAAATGGATTGGGGTATCTGAGTCATTGGCAACTGGCTTCACTAGTTTAGTTTTTAAACCAATGTTGACTTGGATAAGTTGGGAAAAGTGTTTAAAACTTAATATTTCTAAATGTCAGTTTACAAGAAAAGCACAAACATGCAGCCGCAACAGGTTATCAGTGTCTGTGGCATTAGAGAGATTGTTTTTCTTTAATGTCTTCATTGACATAAATGTTTTTGTGTACTTCTAACTCCACTTCAACTGAGTTTTTACCACTTGGTTGAGGTCTAGCAACACCTTGTTGTGATCGTAGAAATTCAGCATGTTAGAAAACTGTTGCCTATTTACAACATCCAACAAATGGAACGCAACATTAGCATCTATTTTCTAGTTTCTAGTTGTCTTTCTGGGCATCTGTAATAGTCATCCTCCTTTTGGTCTGTGTTGGTAGCCACTAACTTCGAGGAAAAAGCTCACCAAAGTAAGCAAACAGACTTTGGCTACATCCACTCCAATAAGTTTTCATTTTAAAATGAAAACGGGCTCCATTTAGATGGAAGAAATGTAATAATTAGACTGATTAAACCCAATCAGAAAGTACAGGTTGGCCCAGAAAAGAGTTTTCCAAAAGGTCAGTTGTCAGTGACCTCATCCTTCAATTTGCCCTTTAATCTGCATACAGAGAAGAATATTGAAATAAATCAACTATAAAACCTGTATACATGTGGACAAGGCCTTTGTCTTTGAGCTGTTTGGCTTTCAAAAAGGTAGCATACGCTGTTATAGCTGCAGACCGCAGCCTGTTACGTCTGGAAACCACACTGTTAGGATTAGTGAGAGTGAAAGAAAACCCAAATCTTTCCAAAACTGTCAGCTATTAAAGCAAAAACAATGAGCTAAAGGACACTAAAAGATTTAATAGAGTTGAACCACAGAGATGGAATCCTCTTTGCTTCAGCATCTCTTTTTGACATCTTGTACAGTAACATCATCCACTGAAATTAAAAAAACAAACAAACCTGAGGATAGTAGAGACACATCTGTACCAGTAACTCATTTAAACTCATTATTAGGGCTCTACAGAGGGCTCACATGTACAAATTAAAAGCTATTTCTGTAACCCTCGGGGCATCAGTGTCTGTATAAATAATTGTAATTGTGCAGATTTGATGGCGGTATTCATCCAGGAAACTTCAGAGTTGTGTTGTATTAATCAACAGCTTTGAAGCACCTAAGTTTTATTTTTTATTTTGCAAGACATGCAATGAAAACCTATGGCAGGGTTTACATTTCACATATTTTAATTGAAAATTGTAGTTTCAGATTTACATTATCGAAATAAAATATCTGTAAAATAGTGAAAAGGTTGTAAAGCATGCACAAATGAGCAAATTAAGTATCAAATCAAATTTACAAATCTATACGTTTTGATAAAATTGCTGATGAGACCTGCTTTAACCTAAAAAAAAAAAAGAAAATGCTAAAATGGGGAAAAACGTTTTTTTCTAAGTTTCTCAGAACTGCTGCTTTATGGTGCCTATCACCCTGAACCGTCTCTCTGTCTCTGTCTGGTTCTCTTTTGCACCCGCAGATACACAAAGTCACACAAACACACGCCCTCTCCATGTATGTAGAACGGTTTTGTCTCGCTTGCTGGACATCAAGCTTGCAATTTAGCCCTTATAGCATGCAGATGGTTGGTGTCCCTCCAAGGTAAACGTGGGCCCTGCCAGATCGAGAGCTCGCTACCTGCCAGCAGCCTCCGCTCTATCATGGTCTAGTAGCGTCCACCAACCCTGCGCTCCACAGTGGGCGTCTGCCTAGCAAATCCATATACACAGTCTAGTTCCTGTTGTGCTTCTGTCCTCAAACAGCTAGAGATGAGTATAAACAAGCCCAGAACCTCAGCTGTTTATTGTTCCAGGTATATGCAGTCGAGGCCCGGCGATGGGGCGACTGTTTATTTTATATCCATTTCTGAAGTGTGCCTGGAGACACACGGAACAGGATGAATAACACATTTAGGAGGAAAGAAAAGACAAAAAGCAAAATAATCAACAGTGGAGCAGAAAGATGGAACGGCCGTACGGAGGAATTTTTTAGGCAACAGCGGCACGACGTTGCGTCCTCTCGATGCTTTATAGAAAATATATATTCTAGAACTGGAAGAAATTGAGGGTGGGGTGGGATGGGGGGGAGAGAAAGAAAGGCGAAACGGTTTTGTTTTTGTCTCTGAAAGTTAAAATGTTTGGCTAGGCCCGGTGCCAGTGTGGAGGACAGCCTGCCTGTAGTTCCCCCCTGTTCTGGTGGGCCGTGAAGCAGAGGTCAGCTAAGTCTGAAGCTGAAATCAAATCCAGTGTCTCCCACCCCGCAATAACAATGTGGCAGAATGGCCCAAGGGTAATGACATGATTATGTTGTTGTGTTCTGGGCTAAATCTAACGAGAAGTTCGAGCCCTGCCCGCGCTGTCTCTTTGGATTACACGGACATACAAAGCCTGTCTAAGCAAAAGCCAGGTGCCTTATCCTATCGCCTTGTGTGGCACAGAAACAGCAGAATTAGCAGAACCTTGGCTAACGTTAGTCTGGCGCTCCGAAAATGAGATCTCTTATCCGCTTTCATGTTTGAAACCTGTTCGACGTCTCTGTCAAACAGTCCTACAGTATCCAGGCCTGATGACAAAAACAGATCCGCTGTGAAAGCAAAAACACCTTTCTTTTTTTTTTGAAAGTGATGTTGCTGCAGCACAACCAGCTCCCTGACACTCACTCAGGCTCAGATAAAGCAGAACAAGATCCTCGTTGGACTTGATAAGTCATCCGCCCCGGTGCGACGTGAAATTCCAGAGCAGGAGATGTATATACGTTAACGCGGTATAGCGGATGTAAAAAGCTGTTTGAAATGCTACACCGCTACAAGATCCTGCTTAATCAGAATGAGCCATGGTTTTCAGATGGTATTTAGATATCTAATGCTAACAAATGAGGCTTTGCTATTATAGTAACAGGCTCTTACTGTTGTTTCAGCAGCCAAGTCTGTCTCTTTCTAGTGGTTAGAGAAGCTTAGACAGTTTCCTGAGGCATGGACTAAGCATGTTTGGGTATGCACATTCTCTTCTTGGCGTGTAATTGCGCTATTATTGCCATGAAATATTGGTACGCATAGTCCTCGAATTCAGGATTTGACATGGCAGCAGTTTGCATCTTTAATACCTCGTAGGAGTTTGAGTCTGAAGTGCCGGCGTTGAGATAATTGCCGCTATCGTTGATCAGATTTTCTGAAACCACTTAGGATGTAAACACGTCCGCTTTTTGCAGATTAAATCTACACTCGGCGGTTTTGGTCGCTGTTTGTTCTCTCTCTTTTTCTTCTTCCACCTCACACACCTCTCAGCTCCACATCAAGGAATGCATTTTTTCAGTCACGCCCCGGCGCTCCTGACAGGTAGCGACTCCATGAGAGGACAGTTTGTCCCGCGGAGCTATGCAGGACTGCAGGGGCCCATGTTTGGCTTGGATGCCAATGAATAACATTGTATGGAGAGAGGAAATTAAAAATGCAGGGTTGTAATTTACTGGAGAGTGGAACTGATTTAAAAGCTCTTTTTTTTCTTCTTCTTCTTCTTCTTCTTCCCCCCCTCTCTCTCTCTCTTCCTCTCTCTCTCTTTTTGCTTGAAGTTTTCCAAATATGCCACAGCTGAGTGTGAACTGAGCTTCGTTGTACTGGCTGTACAGCAGGCCGGGCAAAAGCTGCCAGTTCTCTCTACCTTTACCCCCCCACCCCCTCTTCCATTTACTTCTTGGCAAAGACGGGATCATGCTAAGGTGGGCCGTAGACATGCCTAACTGATTTCACATCTCGAGTCAAACGCAGCTTTATGCCATCATGAGAAAATTCCCAGGTATTTCCCCCTGCAGCTCGGCCGTGTGCGTGCTGGTAGCTCTGCAGAGCATCGACTGATATCGGGAGCCACGTTCCCTCATTACCGGCCTCACGGTGAGCATGTGCTGCCTGCTTGTGGTTGCTGTGGGCGACTCCCTGGTGTGATGCAGGTAACAGCTGATTAATAGTGTAATGAATCCAGTTTTACAACAGCTTCCGTGAAATTGGAACCCTCTCCGCGTTTAAACACTGAGTCAGAAAACTGCTATCTCCGAGTGCCGAGCACGTAATGACAATAAATTAAACACCTCACCCTCGCTCTCTGCTGAGTTAAAGGAAGCTTGCACTTGGATTTTTTTTTTTTACAGCTTTCTCCCTTTTATAAACCTCAAATTTGCTGCTGGGTAACTCGACCACTTCCTCCCTTCCTGTGAGATCAGGCAGTTAAGCAGGGTGAAGCCGAGCAGTGCAGGGGCTGCTGTGGCTTGCAAACAGCTGGCACAGTATTCACTATACCTTTGGCACCTGTGGGTGGGCGTCAACACTGCCGGCTAAACAAACAAGGCCATTATCCAGGTCTTTGGGAAGCGGAGACCGGAGTCAGAGTGCCACCTGGAGCAGAGGAGGCCAAGCCGCGAGATGCTAACAGCGCGGTGACATCCAACTATATAATCTTACTCCTCGTTTCTTCAGTTATTGTTTCGGTAGCACTGAGATGTTGCTTTAAATCCTGCTTCTCGCCTGCAGATGGCGGTGTTGTCTTGATTTGAGATCGCCGTGTATCCTGGCAAAACCCGAGCCGCTATGTGTGAGGCCTTTTTCCTAATTGGTGACTTTTAACAAGCACATTTAAACGTCTTTCTGTGTCTCCGTCTCCCATTCGCTGTTGGCATCAAGCCTGATATCAAAGACCGTGTCGCAGGAAAATAAACTGGATGGAGGCGACACGTAGAGGTGTGGCAGACTCGCACAGCGCCGCGTTCCCAGCGCGACGTAGGACATCAGCTGGCGGGACAGGAGAGGTAAACTAGATGGATGAAGTGGCAACTGGTCTGTTTGCCTAAAACAAACACAAACTGGAAACGTGCCCCTGTGATGGTCACATGGAAGACTTCAGGGCTGCAGGGGCGCAAACCATCACCACCAGCGGAATTTTCCTAAAACAAGACAAGAAAAGTGGAGGGCCAGCTAGACAGAAATAAAATGAGCGAGGAGAGAAGGGGACCCTCCGGAGAGGAGTGAAACTTTCCACAGGTTCGCTGTGTTTATGTGGGGCTGGCAGGGCCTTCGACCGAGGAAATGATGCCGGGGAAATCTGACATATCACCGAGCATTGGTCTACTTCTCTGATCTCCTCTTGCTGCTATCTGTCCATCTCTTTTCCATCTCCCCTTTTTCTCTGTTCTCACACCCTGGATGTGCTGATGTGTGTCCAGGAAAAGAAGGCATTAACAGGCCTGGAGGGCAAGCCTGGGAACCGGCCAGATTTCCCACTTTACTACCCTCCCTGCCTTCCCCCCCCTCTGTGCTGATGACACAGCTTTTTCTTTTCCTTGATGGGAGCCCAGAACAATAGTGGACAAAGCTGAATCACAGACATTTTTTTCTGCCAGAGTAATAGCTTTCAGACTAGAAGTTTGAAAACAAGCATATTTCACGGCTGGTAAAATAGATCAGAAAGCGCAAATAAACACGTCACGTAGATTTGTTTTTTCATCCCGACAACATGTCTGCATTAGATTTTTAATAAAACAGTGCTGAATATGTTCAATTTACATTGAGAGGTCATGCCGAAGATAAGCAAACTCCTCCGAAGCCTTCATACAATGGTCATAGTGTAGCCTATGTCACCATCGCCTCATCTCCATCAGCACACAGACGTTTACTTTTCAGCCCTACCTCAGTCTCCAGGATGACAGGCTCACTTGGGACTTTTGTATATGATAAACTATGTGATAGGTAACCCCCACTGACCTCCCCTCCACCTCTTTTCCTCTTCACATCCACCTTTTTTCTTTTCCTCCTTAATAAATCCTCCTCTCGGATTTCTCCAGCCTCGGCCCCAGCTGCTGGCTCTCTGCCCACAGTCGAGGATGTGAGTGCCCAGCGACGCTGCGCCATCCCTGGGGACGGTGGAGGGGGAACCGGTGGGGTATATGCTGGGATGGTTGGAGGAGGGGGGGTGGGGACCAGTGCAGAGGAGGGGAGGCGGTCAGAGCCCCGAACGAGCTGAGCGGCCGCAGGAGAAACCACAGAACCACAGCGTGTGTTTATGTGTCGCGCCGTGTGCGTTGGTGTGAACCCCGATCCCATGGGTCAACATGCCGGGCCCTGCAGAACCAATAACTGCAGAGCATGCATGTGCACGCTCGCATTGTGTGTTCGCCGTCTGCAGAACAGCTCACAGGCACAAGACTGGCCAGTGTCGGGCCGCTGCTGTTGAAAGCATTACGTGTCCAGCCGGTCTGGAAAGCCATTAGCTGGAAGGAGCTATCCTAAAGAGATTCTCGTGTCCAATAATGAGGTTTGTTAAGTGAAGGGCAAACGGCAGCGCTGATTCACATCGCGGTGAAGCTTGACCACTAAGCGGAGGGAGGCAAGTGTGAAATCAAAGTTGAAAGTTGCCTTTTTATTTTTAATGCATCATGCAGAGTCATCGGTTTCAGCCCGCAGAGCTTTGAAGTCGCCGGATTTGTTTGGACGACTGAAAATACATGAAATTACACCGCCGACGTAATTCTGAATATAAAAATTACCGTGTAGAAAATCCCTTTGTTGTCTGATGTGCTTGAAAATGCATTGCGTAGAAACGGCAGGAAATAAATCTAAAATTATGGAGTGATTTGGTGTATTCTTAGCTTAAATCATTTTTAAAAATCTAAAAATATTTCTTGTGAATGGAGGGGGTGTTGCACATTGCTGAGTTAAGCATGTTGGGTAGTAATGGCTTCTCAGCTCACGTTTCAAACCATGCTTGCTTTTTCATGCTGTGAAATTAGCGCCATGAGCCCGTGTCGAATCACATTTCTGTTGCAGTACATGGTCCAGACTTGAGGTTTTGTTACAGCTAATTATAATATCCAATAAATTTTAGATTCAACACAACCTTCCATAGCAGTTTATCCATGCTAAAGAGGGGAGGCAACAATAAGAGGAAAGCCACAGGTATTATCTTTTCAGTTTGTTTCATTTACTGGTGTGGATTTGATGCAAAAATATGCATTAAACCTGAATGTTGTGAGTTGTGATGTCTCATTAAAAAGTTACCCTGTTGCACACGTTCATGCAACAGGTGTGAGCAGCAATTTTTTGCCACTCAGGATTCTTCATGTTCAGCATTAGGCCCTCGAGTACTTGTATTTTTATGGCCACTTGCACATGCGATTTCACCATGGACCTGCACAAAGTCTGCAAGGAGGTCTATTCTAAGCCTAAGCCTAGCCTAAGGTCTATTCTGTCAATAGACCTGGGATGAGCCAACCTTCATGTCTAAGATCAGCACTGGTGATGAGGGTTGCGTCTGCAGCTACAACCCTGAGACCAAACAGCAGTTTTCACATGGTGCACTCCAGACCTAGACCCTTTTCCAAGCATTCTCGCTGTTTTCTTCAACATTCACGTGGTTGAGTGCTATGAATTTATCTCCCAGAGTCGGACTTTTCGACACTGTACTCTATCACATCCTTAAGTGTCTGAAGGAGAGCAGTTAGCACAAGTGACCTGAACGGTTGCGTGATGGCAGTCGAGTGTTCCATCATAACGATGGGCTCTGTGCATAGAAAACACACGAGTTTCTTTGCTGTACCAATACTATCGCCACATTTGACTCCTCTTGAAATTAAAGTTGAAGGATCCAGAACAGGAATTCCAGAATTGGCTCAAAGCACGGCAGCAGTGTTTGTAGAGTTGTATCACTGCACAAGGTGGCTTCTTCAAAGGGGATGCTGGCCTAATTTAAATCAGGTAGGGTTTTAGCTTTTTATAAATACTGTGATTTTTGATCAGTGTGTAAAATAATATAGAGAAACCTACTGTGCTCTGTAGAGTTTGCAGAAAGTAACAACTTTCATTGCAGATTTAGGCCTGAATGAGGCGGATATCAGTGCCGATTATATAAACATATTTTTGTATGTAATTAGTGGATGAACAGAAAAATAAGAGGCTATTATCATTATTTTGTTTCAGTGATTCTTTATGCAAAATTGTCTTAGAAAAACAAGTCAGACTTCCTTATATATCATTATAAACTAGTCATAGACTAGAAACCACCAAGCCTTTCTTTTTTTTGACACTTCCTTGTCTTAACAACTCATTTATATCAACCCGCAGATTAAACAATAATTAAAATAACTGATAGTTGCAGCCTTGGTGGAGGTTAATTACATAAAAGCTCCCATTTTTAAATGTTGCAGTACAGAATTAGCAGCGGTTTCCAGTTCCACAAAATGCCAGCTCGGCGCAGAACAAATGGGTATCTCCCTCCCTCACCTCCCAGTACAGTCATAAATGGTTCATGACGGTTTGATAGTAACCACCTCAGAGGCACACAGTCGCTCTGTGTCAACACTGTTGGTCTTGAGGTGGCGGCGGAGGGTTCGCGCCGGCGGTTTGACCTGTCGTTGTATTAGTCCTGACAGGCCTTAACAGGATTAGAACCCCAGCCTGCACCCAAAGAACAACAGAGAGAAAGTGAAAGAAATCGGGACAGAGAAGGAGAGCTTGTGGTTGTCATAATACACACATGTGTGCGAGGTGGACTGGATTAAAGTCTGACACATGCAAGAAGGCCTGTTCGTGGGTTTGCACGTAGAGGAGTGTGTGTGCGTATACATACGTCGCTCCACAATGTGGTGAACATCACCTCCCGCCCCTCTTCACACAGTTACACGCTGTTTGTTTTTACAGTTGCATTGTGGGACACCGTTGCCGAGCGGCCCCTGCTCCCAACTGTCAAACAAGATTATTGGGGTTGCCCCCTTCTCTCCTCACGATCGGAGACTACTTAAGCCTATAGCTTTGTCAGAAATGCACAAAGAAACACAGACTTGTGTGCACAGTCAAAGGCTAACCAAGACAAAGTTTTGACCCAGCTCCACGACTTTGCACCACAAAAGAAATAGAGACACGAAGCCATAACAAATGAAAGTCTCTTAAAACAAAGGGTCTACTATTTTGAGTGCAAACATATCCGAGAAAGACTGTTTCCTTTCTTCAATGACCGAAACAAAGACTCTTTAAAAATGGTTCTTTATGGTTTTGAGTTGCACAGAGAAATTGGATTGAGGTTCAAAGTCAGCTCACTGAAGGTCTTCCCAGTACAACAAGAACCATGAAGCTTGAGAAAGCGCGTATTGCCTGAGGAAAGAAAACATTCGAAGTGTTAAGACTGGTTACTGGAGTAGAAACAAGCAGAAGAAGGAGGAATATAGTAGGTAAAGTATATGGCATTGGAGAGATATCATTTCAACTGGTAGTTTAAATTTACAGGTGAAGACCTCCCAGATACCTCTCTAGTGTGGGACTTTATATGCAGTGTGTTGATTTTTCTTTTTTTTTCTTTTTTCTGATGATCTGGAAAGAACATCATGTGCACGGAGCCAGAATGTCATCAAATGCCCTGAGTCATAACTCAGAGGAAAGATGAGCAAATTTATTTACCCACTTCTCCAGCGAGGCCAGAGGAACTCATCAAAACGCAGGATTTGCAGTGTTTGGCGGCAGCGTCGCTACAAGTAGCAGGTTTTCTAGTTTAACCGTATTTCTAAGTCGTAGCCCAGGTGATGAAACAAAAGCAACATGTACTGGCGGTACAGTTAAGACACAACCATGCACACTCACATGTAGGGCCAGTTTTAGAATCACCAATTAATCAAAACATGCATGTCTTTGGACTGAAGGAGGAGATTTGAACCCAGGACCTTCCGTCTGTAAGGCTAACTAATGTGCCACCCATGAAATCACACAATGCAATGAACCCAAGCATGCTTCCTCCCTGGCTCATAAACAGCCTATTGAATCTCGTAATGATGTAACGCCTTTACCCTCCATCATTCTAGTTTGTGGTTGCCTTTCTCTGTGGATGCAACCCATATCTGCAGGAACCACTGGTTGATCTTGCAAAACAGGCTTTAAAGTCTGAAGAGTCCATCGTATAAACGTAGGTGATGCACCCTCAACAGCCTGCTCCAAGGCCCGACAGACTTGATGTTGGGTGTTGGTGGAGGAACCTGGTGACGTCTAGTCAAAGGAAGCTTAATCTCAGTGCAGTCCTGGTTGCCTTCCATGCATCTCAAGGTTTTACTTGCGCTCTGAGATCATTCCTTTTTTAGAGGTAACTTTAAAAATATTACCCTTTTGCCTGGATAAATAGGTTTGGGTTTGAAATAATCCTCTTCTGTTTCTGATTAAAATAGATCATTAAAAGTTAAAAGCATCAATATGAATGGAAATGAAACATGTTATTGCTCTAAAATGTTTAGTTCTACTCAGTAGCACGGCGCCAACGACACTGTCTTCTGAAATAAATCGCTTTTCCGACGTGAAGTTCTGTCATTTATGAAGTAGTGCGATTGGTAGCATCCACACAAGGTACGTTTTTCGAGAAAATTTAAAGGAAAATGCACAGCGGAGCTTTTGTTTCAGTCTGTAAGAACCGATACATGATGCCATCACTATGGTCGATATGCATGTACACCCAGTAGAAGCACATCTGCAATCCTTTGTACATTCTGCAGACGCCATCTAGCAACTTGTGACGCCGTGTCAAAGTCTGCAGGCAGAAAATAAAATTAATAAAACAAATGCACAAAAGCTAATTCTGGATGTCGTAAACTACTTTTGCCATGCTGGTGTAGCTCAGCTCGCTGCGTCTCTCCGTGGGTCGATTCAGTGTTGTGAAGCTTCATTTAATGTAGAGTAACTGCTAGCTTAGCTCACGTCGCTTTTCCAAATAACTTGTCCAACACTGATGATTTGTGACAGATGGAGATCCTCTCCATTCTCCAGCCAGGCAGAGATAAACCCCTCACAGAGAACTCACTCCCTGCCTGTTTCTCTGCTTCCAGCCTCTTAGAAGTTTGTTGTATTGCTTTAGTGTTTTCCAAAACTCTGCAGTGTGGCAGGTTTGAAAGATTTCACTGAAAAATATCCAAACGCTGAGAGTTGACACGTCACACTATCCCAAGTCAGCCATAAATGATGTCACAACCTATTAGGCCTTCGTGGAAGTCGATTCTTTTTCTGTGTGTGTGTGTGTGTGTGTGTGTGTGTGTTGTTTGGCGAACTGTGGTGCTAAGTCAGAGTGCAGACACCTGGAGAGGGAGCAGAAAAAGAGTGTTAAGGGAATAGCAGAAAGGGGGGCAATAAAAGAGAAAAAGGGATGAGAAGTCTGCTAGAAGCTGTAGCCGTAAATCAGACTGTCTCCAGTCAAAGAATCGCAGAGGATCTACGCACATGATTTATGAAGGCTTTATAACCAAGGGAGGTGGCGTTACACAGAGCAAAGAGTTACAAATGGAGAGGCATTAACCTCTAGCTGCTGTTGTCAAACTGATGCAGTTGCTGCCTTGCTTAGAGGAAAGCGATCATCTGAGGCTGAGCAATGACCTGTAGGAGTTATAAAGTTGGATATTCTAAATGGTCAGTGGTGGAAAAAGGCCCACATGTACTTGTCTGTCATCACTCAGTGGGAGAAAGTGAACCTTTTATTTCTTCTCTTTGAAAGTGGCAGGTTACTTCAGTCTTTAGTCAGCTCCCTGAGTGTAGGAATCCTCATGAAAATGAAAAATCTCTGGTGCAGAAACAGCCTGTGTGTTCTAAATGATGAAATGAGGCGATGGAGTAACACCAACAAAAGTGAAAGTGATAAATTCAACAGCTACGCTGTGAAAACACATCAAACTGAAAATCCCTTTTCCAAACATTCCAGGCTCGTTTGAGCACCTTTGCATTTATTTGTTTTTTAATTCGTTCTCATGCATTTTAATAGATCCATTACCTATAAATATCCGAACATACACAGGGACGTATCCTCAACGGGGACCAAGAATAACAAGCCCAGGAAGGCTCAAATAGAGGGGGCTGTGTGTTCATTATGATATGCAGCGTTCAATTGCCACATTAATTAAGCAGCTCGAGGCAGCAGTGGCAGGATGACGGACAGGCCTAGTCACTGGAGGCACGTCTGATACGCTGCCAAGTCCGAGCCCCTCTGTCCGGCCGCTGATTTATGGACAGAGCAAGAAGTCGGAAAAGTATCCAGGAGTCATATTTTTAGTGGGCGGTAGTGCTGTGCACATGTGCAGGGACTTAAGGCGGCCTCGTGGGACGCCATTCATCTCTCATCACTGCCATGTTGATAACATCCTCCTCTGTGTGATACACACATCCCATTCAGCACACGCACTCGCACAGTCGGAGGAACCAGGTGCTGCTCGGCTTCCTACAAGCAGGGTTACATAAATACACAGCAAGTGTTTAGATGACACCGGGGCTCCACTACACTCTTTTCGTAATTCTTTTGTGAGTTTGTGATTTGCGGATGTTTAACAGGAAGTTATCGAGGAGTGTATAAAGCCCGGTTTCCTTCCTGCTCAGACAGCGGTGTAATTTGGCCGTGTTTTAACAGCTCTACAGCTCCCTCTGCTTGGCCTCCCGCCTTCTTTTTTTTCTCAATATTTCTTCCTTATGCCTCACTTCTTGCATCCATTTTAACCTTCATTTTTTTTTACAAAGTAAAAGAAAAATGAGCAGCAGTTTTGGTGCCAGCTGTCCCCTTGATGTATTCTGGTCATCAACTGCAACATGTGCGAATAATGCTTTTCTGTACTCATTTGAATATCACAATGGCTGATTATGAGTGTGGCATGCGTGAGCACAACCCTTCAGGGGCAGGGAGCGAAAAAGAAAGGACAGAAAGATGAAAGGAAGGTCGACTTAATAGCTATGGGTCTGGCACTGCATATCGCACAGTCAAAACACTCAGGGATCTGAGCGGATTCGGCATCAGTAAACAATGTGATTAAGATGGCTGCAGTATTAAGTAATTCCATAATTTTCAAGCCAGGAGAAAATGGCTGAATAATTAACCCCCGGGGTCAAATGTTTTTTATATTTAGATTTCGGTGTATTTTAAAACTGCACGTGTTTGTGTTTCTAAAATATACACACCGATTCTTTCCAAGTCAGTTTAATGTGAGATAGTCTGTGTTTGCATAAGATGGATTTAAGCAAAGACGGTCAATAGGTCAGAGAAATGGAAAATATTTCGGCGACTGTTCGAGCATTAGGAAAGCTGCCTTTGCTTTGTAATGAATAGCTCTTTTATTGATGGAATATTTTGCTGCCTGGAATGAAAGCTGCCATTGCTATTTAGCTTCTCTGCTCTGGTATATATTAAAATTGGCATGAAAGTTGCAGCCGCAGCAAAAAGTCATTTTCTTTATGAGGAGCCTTTTCGATGACAGAAATCAGTTGCGTTAGTTATCTATCTTCGATTTATGGAGGGGCTTTCTGATTGAAAATAGCCTTTATTACTAATAAAAGCATGTCTTAAATTTCCCCAGGGCCCCAGATCTCAGGGTTTCTTAAGGTCCCAGTTTATGGTAAATAAATTAAAGGTTTTGTGTTCAACGTTCAGAACAGCCAGATGTCGCATTTTAAAGCAGACCCTCTTCACTTTTGTTTGATAAGAGCCAACAAAAAGCAAACTAGTCACAAATATTAACCCATACTAGCATTGTAAAACACACCGAATAGCCGTAGCAAGTTGTTTTCAACTCAAGTAACGTTATCTTCGCTTGACCTCGTGTCTGTTTTGCACCATTTGTGTCTGTTTCCACGGTCCGTCGGGCTGGAATGGACCCATGCATGGAAACAAATAACATCAAAAACTGTAGCTCGATAGACATTAGCGCAGAGGGAGTAAATTAAATACTTTGTTTGGAAAGTATTTTGTTTTTTGGGGGCACCGGCTGAACACTGGACGGCACTTTCACTTTTCAAATGAGGAGGTCAGTTCTGGTTTATTAGCTCAAGGAGGGCAAACGGTTTCAAAGGGAGGGACTCACATGCACGAGCACGCACTAACAAGCAAGCCTGAAACAGAGCAGAGAATTCTGCTTTATAACACAGTAAGTGTGGCTTAATTCTCTGTGGAGGATGCCATCACTCCACGATATCTTTAGAGCCAGTTCATGTTTTTCATGTCTGCAAAGGTGCGTTCGTTTGTCTGCTCTGCATGTCCCAGGAAAACAGATGGTTTTTAAAAGAAATGTTTGATTCTCCATCATCCACACCTTTATAATTCATCACTACCGGAGCTGTAACTGAAGCAGTCGCTGCCCGACTTTGGAGGAGCTTTGAGTTACGCCTGCTTTCCATTGACGGAGCCCAAACACGGTGGTGGGTCCTTATTTCTATAGAAATCCTGTGCTGTGTTTACACACGGTGCTCGACACACTTCAGAAATAATCGCATAACATACAGCATGATCTGTAACCAGCTGCTGTATCCCCGGCTGTTTTTCTATGTTCCGTATGAGGGGAAATGCAAATTTGTGCGTCGCAGACCAGTACATACCTATCGCAGTATGAAGAGGGCCATGTGCACATCCGGTGTTGGCTTATCAGCCTGCGCATATGGATGCAGGAAGCGTGAAGAGGCTGTTATTTAGCAGATAGTTGTTTCATAAGTTTATGTTTAAAACTTTGCATATTGCACCTTTAACAGACACGAACTCTGACATATGAAAGGAGGGGATGAGGGCCTTACAGTGGCTCCCACGCTTTTATCTGAACGTGATCTTGCAGATGAACCCTCTGACCTGAAATGACAAACAATCCTTTTTGGAGGTGATTACATTTTTTTTTTCTTTGAGGCCTCCGAGTGTGTCGACACAGCCCTGCTTTATTACACCATAAATGAAAAGTAACTTAATCTCTAATTGGCAGAACATCCCAGGTTTTAAATTATTGACCCATGTCACAGATCCATAATGAGTTATGAAGGCGAACGCGGTCTGCGTAGAAAAAAACTAGCACGAATCGCGTGTTACACAGCACTACATTTATCATACTAGATCAACACTTGCGAGTCATCTGATCTTAACATATAGAGAAAACAGAATGGTAATGTTGCGGTGATCGAAACACGCTGCATTTTTCATCAGTGTCAGATACTGATAAGTGACAGGAGGCTGGAAACTGGCAGGAGCGCTTGGCTCCATAGCTGCGCAGTAATGACCAGATGAAATGTATTCATGTATGCTGATCTGCTGCCGCTGGTTCTGCTCACAATATGTTGTTAAACCAGATGCTATTTGCTTGAGTTCCCTTTTTTTTCCACCTCTGACAACCGGCGACTCAGCGCCGATGAACACGGCGAACGCCTCGAGGAGTTCGTATGATAAAGTGATTCATTTAACCTCAATAAGGACAAAAGATAACAAATACTGCACACAAATACGCAGCGCTTACTTACTACTTAAGATACACGGTAATTACTTTCATATGAACGCCACACAAAGGCTGCCGCTGTACCAGTCTGGCTCTGTATCAGCCATGCATTTTGGAAATTGATAAATGCTGTGATTTCTGTGTCACACAAACACAGAGCAGAATTATAATAAACTAATTGTTGCCCAACACAATTAAAATAAATCATCGTGAAGTGATATCAGAATAAAAGCCAAAGATGTAATTGAACACAGCTTTCATACTGACAAATGGGGAGTGAGGAGGAGAAAGAAGAAAAAAAAAAAAAGGAAACTGATTTTATTTCATTTGCCACTGGGATGGTGCCTCTTTAAGAATGAAAACCGCAAATTGCTCTCAACAATTCCTATACCTCTGGAGTTGACCACTTTAAAATTGGCCCGTTCGGAGATTATAAATATGGCTATTTGATGGCTCTGTTATTATGCTTGAGAGGGGGGGAGGAGGGGGAGGGCTTGTGGCTGTAAGGCCGGATGGTTTCTCTTGATGTGGGCGAAAGCTTTGAGCTTCCACACCGCACGCTTCTGTGCTCTGCAACAGGAAAAACACAGGAGATCGCTTCCAAATGCAAATGCTCGCGCGCTCACACACACACACTGACACACACACTCTATCTACAGTCAATAGAGTGGAGTGATAAACAAAATAAACAGCTCGTCCTTCCACCGCACCAACACCCCGAGTGTTAGGTCGATGACAACGCCGGGGTCCTGTTGCTATAAACAGTAGCTCCATAAATTACGTGTTTGCATGTTGGTGTTTTAAAAGCCATGCCTCTTTCCATGTGCGCACACCTAATCTCGCTCCCCTGAATGTTTAATGTGGGTTTTTATTGGGCCCTTGATCCGAGACAAAGACAAATTTTCGGTCCTGCCTTCATTAAAGAACAGTAAAGTTCTGCATCTTTATCCATGGTTTACCTTAAAATGAGCCTCTTGTTTATATATATCGAGGTAAAAGGGGCACGTTGTTTATCGTCCTCCTTTTCTATTTGCAGTATACATGTGTGGGTATGGGAGTTACATTAGGCCACAACGGCAGAGATCGGCAGGAGCCTTGTATGCATCATAAGTCTTTATTGTCCCTGGTGAGCAGCATTTCCAGTAAACAGAGCCCTTATGGAGGCCAAGTTCCCCGTTTGTGTTTGTGTGCTACGGGGTCAAGAGTGGAACCGTGGAGTCAAATGGTGAACGGCAAAAAAGTAAATCCCACAGCAGGAATCCTTAACAATCTCGTTTTAACAAGAACCTTGGGTTGTTTTCTCTCTCCCCTCCTTTTTTTCCTCTCTGTTCCCTTTTGCATCTGGCCTTCTCGCAAGTACGCACACATTTCTGCCTCTTCCCCTTGCTGTGGGTAGCTGCTGCGAGGCTGACTCAGCCCTCCGCACTATTCTTGGGCCCTGACGAACAGTGTTGATGTAGCCTGTCTGATGGCCACACGCCATAAACCAGTCTTTGTTCCCTCTGCCACTTCTGCTGAGCCATTCGCCCTCGTCTCCTCCTCCCACAACTGCTGCTGCTTGACCGGTCGGCCAATTGATGAAGCGTAAGCAAACCACTTTGGGTCAACAGAAAGAGTTTATCTTTCAGTAAGTGAGTGGGCCACTGTAGTGAAATGTGATCCTGCAACTGCTGCAGAGGCATAATACAAAAATACAAATAACCGCAAGTGTCCCAACGCTTTCCCGTGGCCTTTGGGGTCAAGAGGAAGTGTGAAGACGGTCTTTAAAAGAGGCCGGGAGAGGTGAAAATCATTAATTATCTTATTAGCTTGGATGCCTCCACAGCTGGAAACTGGTGGATTGCTCCCTCTGGGTTGGGGATGAGTTGCTGGCTCAAGCGAGTAAGTATCATGAGTGATGGGAAAATGGAGCGTGAGATGGACTGACGAATCGGTTTAGCGTCAACGGTAATGCAGGCGTTGTATTGTGGTCAAGAGGGAGCTGAGTCAGAAGGCAACACTCTTGATTTACTAGATGATCCATGTTCCAACCGTCGTCAGTTTGTCATGAAGTCTAGATAGTGACCGAAACAACAAGATTGTGGATAGAAGCGGCCAAAAGTAGGTTGGCTGGGTTCAGCCTTATACCATGACTACACTTAATGTATGCAGACTGTTTGTGGTGTAAACACTGCATCTCTTTGCTTCCACTGTAATTAGCGAAACCAGTGACATCAGGCATGAGCAACATGTAAGGTCTATATTGGAACGTAAAAACAAGAACAGTTGTATTTATATTTTTTACTTGAGGTGTCTACTGGAGTCTGCGTATGTCAGCTTACCCATATGACACAAACATGCTGAAAAACTAAACAAGCAACAATCCTAAAATTAAAGCTCCACGTCATATGTACGCTTCAAGTGTAGCCACTTAAAAATATCCCATCTGCTCCACGAACATACAAGAAAACAAGCGCTCAGTTGCAAAAACAAACAGTAGTAGAGCTACCTTATTGCATGATCCAAATCCTCTGCTCCTGGGTTTCAAACCAGACCAATATGGCGGATACTCGGAAACTTTCTTTTTTATCATTGAAACAGTTCAGCGAAACGTCACAGAAATAAGCTATGCAGTTGCAAAATGTGTCCTCATTTTAATGATTAGTTTAAAAGTTTTACCAAAGTTTTGTGAGGCATCGGACCCCTGCTGTAGACACTTCATTTGCATAAATTAGCCGATACCGTCACTTTGTGCAAATAAGGAGGAGGCCCTGTCTTTTGAAATGCAATGCGATGCTTCCAGAATGCATGGCATGCTACCTGTGGGCCTACCTTTGTAGGTTTTCCAGTTAGGAAGGAGACTGAATGGGGTAGATCTAGGAATTATATATCTCATCTGGCCTGTGAACATACTAACAATCGGAAAATGTTGCTGGAGAAAGGGACGAGTTAGCCTGCTGCTAATAAGTTATAGAATAAGATAAAGAAAATGTATGGATGGGTGGCTTGAGGAAAAAAGAAAGGCAAGAAGACACGTTACTACCTGAGAGAGAGATATCAAAAATAAATAAAAGTTTGATTGTATAGGATCACTTTGTAATGACATTTATTATCAGACAGACAAGCATTTGACAGCTCTCCTGACCGCAGTCTCAACAGTCGAATATACGAGTATTCAATGCAGAGTTCTAACCCCTCAAACTTTGTCTGTCTCCTTCTCACGGGGGCCGGCTCCCCTCATTCCTTCAATCCAGTCAAATAAATATGGTAATAAACAGAGGGCGAGAGGAATGGCTCGGCAGCGCGCAAAACTGCCTGTCTGCGCTGTCGTCCATTAAGATGTGAGATAAATTAAAAGCATATCTGATATTAGCGAGTGGCGGCAGGGCTCAAACTCAAACCATGTGTCTGCGTGTAATCACGCAATGCACGGAGAGAGAGGGAAGGGCGAGAGGTACGACCGCAGAAGGAGCACGCTGCTTATTAGAGACACGAATAAAGACTGCGGTGTCCCTGAAAATAGCGTAACCGTCATCAGATTATCGCATCTGAGAGGAAATTCACATTGCTCTCAAAGGGACAAAGGGACCTTTAAACATTTGTGGCTCGTGAAGCTCTGAATGATTGATGGGATGCCCGAGGACAGTGAATAGACAGGATAGAGATATGCTGACAGAAAGTGTTGATCTGACAGCAGGGAGATCAGGAGGTACGTATCTGGTCTCTCTCTCTATGACCCACATGTCTGGATGCTCAGGAAAAGAGAGCGCAGAGCAGATCTGGCTACCATCGTTCATCAGTCAACCCTGTGAGCAGACTCTGCTTTTTGATAGCTGACACGGCTGCCATCAGCTGGATGTGGAAAAAGCACCAAAAAAAAATGAGTGAGGAGTTTGAAATCTTACGCTCCATCGAAGGTATAACCAACTTCAGCAGATTGTGTGGAATGTTTGAAAAGGAATGCAATCCTTAAAATAAGAGCCACAGACTACTTTTATCAGTTATATAAGTCTTAACAGATGCCAACCGCTAATCTAATGATGAATATCAAGTGCAGACTTTGTCAAAAGCTTTTATATTGAAGGTGTTGTGATTTTTAGAAAATCTCTAGATCATTTTACCGACTGAAATTGAAGGAGCTCGGGTAGCTGGTCATAATAAATTATGTCACATAAATCAATCCGCCTGAAAAGAAGAGGAAGAAAAAAAAACAAAAAAGGGCCCGTGGAAGAAAATCTCCATTCATGATGGGAAGAATGAATGCATTGTCTGAGCTGCACTGTACTTCACTGTACGGCGTTCTGTGTTAAAGAGACAAATCACCCCAGGCCTTCATGAGTGAGGCATAGTGGGAGGCCAAGATGAATACAGTACATTTCCCCTCTCTGTTTCCCTCTCAGCTAAAACATAGCAATTAAAAAGTCCCCATAGAAGCAAAGCTTGAAGGAGCCAGCAGCTCAGTGAGAGACACAGACCACAGCCTCTGCTGTAATTGAAACAGGGCCTAAAGTCTAACAGCAATACCCACATTTATTTATTTTCAGCCATTTAACATGTCTGAGATCTTTGTCTCGGAGAGCTAATTGCTCCTTCCGACAGGAAGACAGTGAGTCAATGGGTAGTTTATGTACAAAGAGATTTTAATCTGATCCCCCTTCTTGTTTTCAGCCTCGTGGAATCAGTCGAAAATATGGAAAGTATGAGCGCTTTTTCTCAGTGTTATAACAGTACAGGATAATCCCCAACTGTTTTACTAAGATTGGTAAATATTTAAAGTGTTTGCCGGGGTGTAAACCTTGGGTTATTGTGTGTAGCACTGGAGCACAGTTTGTTTTGTTGTTGCTTGCATCTCTCCAGTCCATTACATCATGAGATCATTTGTTTAAAAGTTTGATTAGGGGTCTCAGAAAATCCACAAAAATGCACCAAATTGTCCGTCCTTTTGGCCTCGATACAGGCAGTAAAACAAGGGGGGGAAAAAAACAAGACAGGGCCGGGTGAAAGGAATGCAATCATGGTGCGATCGCGGATGTCAGCGCACTGAAAGATCCTTTAAAACTCCCATCCGATGACTCTCCCAGACCACTCCAGTAAAGCAGAAAATGGGAAATGTTATACTTTCTCTCTCATCAACCGCACACTGGCTAAGTAAGAGAGCAGCAGAGGCCACTTCTGGAGTAACCGGAGCTTTTGATTTCTCCGTGCCCCCCACTCTGACTTTTTTGTTGTGTGTATTTTACGCAATTTTACACGATTCTCTCTTTTTTTTTTTTATGTGTGTGCAGCTTTGTTTGCTGAATTAGCCGAACATCAGGTGAGCGGGAGAGGAAGGAACCAAAGACATGGTCACTGGCTCTCGTCTGAGCACATCTGTCTGCCAGCTGTGCATGTGTTTACACCTGACCCCAGCCAAGTCACCGTCTGGGTCGCTCTCTCTCTCTCTCACTCTCCCCTTCGCGTTGCCTCCACCTCCCCCCCCGTCCGACCTTCCTACTGTCGAGGAAACTCTCAAACGGGCTACTGCAGCACCTCTCAGCGTCTCACCTCAATCACACGCTCGCCACCAAGTAGACTCGGCCCAGACTTAGCTACCGCAAGCTCTGAAAATTGGTCAGATTCAAAGGTGATTAAAGTAATCAAAGCAAACTGAGGTTATTGGGGGGGAAAAAAAAGAAAGGAGGGGGATCGTATAAAATTTGCGGCAAAGAAACGAAGCCAGCGAGCGATGGGAAAACGGTGACGGGATGGATTTCAGAGACAGAAAAAGGCCAATTCATGGTGGTCATACGTGTCATGGCTCACATATGACTGATATTGTAATTGCTGCGTTTTCTCTCGTAAACACGAGCTCGTTGCATCACGTACTTGGGCTTTAGCAAACAATGCAACAAAAAAAACAAAACATACCATGACTTTCACAGAGGAATTTATGTCCTTTCTTTATCCAGATGAAGCAGTTTTTGAGAAGACAAGTGTTTACACTCGCGCGGACAAGGGGAAGTCTCGGTTTGACTGATTACTAAACAATGCTAATCGCCATGATAAAAATGGAGCATTAAAATCAGCGTTTGATAAACACGAGCCAGGGAGTCACAAGAAGATAGACTTTGATACAAAGTGGGGGTTTTTCCCCTCGTCTTTGTTTTTTTTTTTTTGTTCTGTAGGTGGCCAACCGCTGAGCTGAGTTTGGAGTGTAGTGAGACTTTGGTTTAGAGAAGGACTTGGGGTTTTAGCTGTCATTTTGTGGAAACAAACAAATCTTGGTAATCAAAGTCACTGTTTGGAGGAAGTTAAAGTCCCATTCCATCTTCTCCACCAACCGTGGGTTGTTTCATTAAAGGAATTTGTATTGTATTCTAAGTGCTCTTTAGGTTTCTCTGTAAACAGATCTTTGTTATTTTACAGCTATTGTCTGTTATGTTTTAAGGACGCTGTGAGAAAAAAAACCAGCTCGGATTATTTGACAGAAACTTTGATTACAAGAAATTACACTACCTGTGCTCTCATTTGGACCATTTGAAGACTCCGTGCTTATTTTGGCACCTGAGTTGGATTCAGTTTTAGTCTTTTAACGGAAAAGAGCATTACTTGCAAGAGCCCATATCATTCTTTTTTGGTTTTCCCCTTTCTCTTAGTGTGCTATAGCTTTTTTTTTTTTTTCTGCACACCAAAGCGACTTATTCTCTCTCACAGAAAACTCTGCTCCTTACCTGCCTGAAACACCTCGTTGGCAATCCAGGCTTTTTTCCATTACTTATTTATGTCATCATGTAACACATTTTCATAGTGGCTAGTTTTGCACGCATTCAAACAAAGAATGAGATCAGTTACCTTGCAGATTTCTGCTAAGGATAGGTCAAAGACGTGATAACGGAGAGACTCACCACTTACATTTCTGGGAGACTTCTATACAGATGGCTGGTTTTTGGGATACGTCTCCACTCTCAGCCCCAGAAGCCAACTGTCTATTTTGCAAATACTAAACCAGAAAACATCCAGCCTATTATGTTGTTGCATTGATGTAAGGGTAGTGCCATGAAACGGTGTCCATGTCGTCAAAAGTATAATCTGTATGGAAAAATGCTTTTTAAACTTGATTTTAAGCAAACCTTCGAAATAATTTCTTTCACTGGTGATTCTGTACATGCAGTTTTTATGTGCAGCTGACCATTAAAACTGCAGTTATGACTCCAGCTGCATTCATTTAGATAAGGATCTGGTCTCATTAGTCCGGTATAACTGCCCAAGAGGCATTTCCAAGATGGCTGCCAAGTGGCAAGATGTGCTTACAAGGGCTATGATGACACTCTGTATTTATGTATTTAAACATTTATTAGCTTTATCAGCTCACCTGTTGAATAATGAAACACATTTCATCATATTTATCTGTTCTTTAGCTCTCTTTGCCTCTAGTCAAAGATCTGGGTTTACGGTATGTCACCAATGTCACCTTGATGTTGTTGGTCCAAATGACCAATCAGAGCAGACTGGGCTCTTCAGGAGGAGGGGAGGTTCTTAAAGAGACAGCAGCTAAAATGGAGCGTTTCAGACAGAAGGTGGGAAGAGGTGCTACAGCAATGCACAGTATGAGGGAAAAGAAAGGTTTTTGGAACATTAGAACATGTCAACACATTCTAACTGACCCTAGCAGTAAAATTATGAACGTATAAATGTGTGTCGTATGGGCTCTTTAATTTTTGTTATATCAGTCAACATATACTAAGTCAAGTTTTCATCTGCAAATTGTTTGGCTCATTCTTGTCATCTATTTTTACTTCAAAGCAATTTGAGTCTTCAGTTGTCTCCATCTTTGTTGTGTACGACTTTTGATGCTATAAATGACTGAATTTGAGTGTCCCTGGTTTTGGAGTTTTAGACGTTAAACACTTTTATATTATCTTAGTATTGAGTATAAGTAAAATAATATGCATCTTTATCCTCCTATGATATTATTCTGACGTCTACGTAAAGCTGAGAAATTGTGAAGTTGGGAGTTTTTTCTTAACCAGAGTTTCCCCAAAGTTTCTGAGGGGCTTGAACACTGTGTGGCAGCGTGATTATCTGTTTGACTTCATCATCCATGACAACCAGTTCTTCTCCCTGCTTATCATGATTTTGTTTCCTTTGCCACAGTGAAACAGGAGCGAGGATAATTTGGCTCACCTTTAGGAAGTTTGGCATCGGTATCTGTCCATCTTTGGTTTTAAATGAATTAACACTTATTGGGAAACTTTTCCAGCTGCTAGTTTTATTAATTGCATTGTCCACTTTAATGACTGTGGTCGTCTTCCTGTATGCAAATGTTCCACCACAACAGCCGCACCCTTTGCTTAGCTCCAACCACGAGAACTGTGATTGGTTCAAAGAAACACAAACACCCCCTGTAGCAGGATGATGCTGAGGTGAAACCTGACCATCATCTGTTACAGAGAGGGCTGGCTAAGTCAAACTATTCATAAATCTGTTTCTTGTCAGAGGTGGCAACGTCTGATATCTGTACAGAAATACACATTCGTACCAACTGTTACAGAAGAGGCGTTTTGGGCGGTGGAAGAAACCGTTTTACTCCTCAGAAGCAGGGCCAACCATGTGTGATCCCAGATATATGCAAGTTACTGACTGTGTTTACGTGGACTTGAATAGTAAGTGACTTGCGGTGACTTTGTATTTGCACTTGTAAACATCATATCCTGATTTCAGAAACCCAGATAAGCTGTTTTCCCAGTTTAAAGAAACCCGATTACTCTCCCCGACCGCTGCTACTCTATTCCCCATAACTACCCAGTCTGTACAACACCATGGCTGCTCTCATCAGTAAAGCAACCCGTGCTCGTACTGTTGTTTTCCTCTGGTCTGGATGCTCTACTCGCATGGAAATGTTCTCTCCATTTGGGGGTCATTAAACTCCATTATGACGACCTTTTCCCATTAATCTTCATCCACTGCTCTCTTATCCTGCTGCTCTCGTCTCCCGTTGCTGGCAGTAAGACGTACAAGCTAAACCTGCAACACCAAGTTGGTATTTAATCGTGCTAAGATAACTATAAGCCAAAAAAACCCCCTAATTTCCAATTGCAAAAGTCAAATTAATTGTGTTCACCTACAGTTGCTGCGACATTAGATCGAGTTGTTGGTTAGATTTCTCTGTGCTCCATGTAAACACCACATCCTAAACATGATCAAAGCAGGGATACGCCTCATAACTGGAACAGGCGTTAACAAAGTCACTAAAACTCTGCATTTAAGCAGTAATTTATCCATGTGTCTGTCTTTCATACTCTCAATTAGTTTTTATTTATTGATGAAAAACGTAATATCTTTCATCTCAGTTCCCGTTTCCAAATACTACTTTTTATTTGGTTTCTGTCTTTATGAAAAATGGGCAGTCACTTTTTTTAATTTTCACTTTTTTAATTGATGAAATAAGTAACTTTACATGCAAAACCCACATCTGGTCACAGGAATTACATTGTATTTACCCTTGGGTTATTGCTAACTGCTAATCATTCATCAAACATTTGTCCGAAAGCTCCAAAAATGAAAGTGTTTCTTAGATTTGCAGCTGCAGGTGTCGGGCTGCACACCTCCGGCCTCTCGGTGAGGTTCCTGTGTGCTTCTGTTTTGGGGGAAATACTCTTGACACCACGTGCAGCATGAAATTAGATCGCGGTTGCAGTTATCACTGACAGATTTCTTTATTAAAACAACCTGAGAGGCTTTAGCTGCACTGTAAACAGATACGCCATCTGCTCTGCTGTCAGATTTCTGAAAAGTAGCTGCTTGTTGTCGTTTTCAACCGCATTGTTATCACCGTTCCCACGGGAGTCGATTAAACAAGCAGGACCCAAATCTTAAGCACTTCTACTTAAAAAAAAAAGACTTTATAATTTCTTTATATTAAACTGTCACTATATTTCAATGATATGACGATACATGATGAATAAGTTAAAGTCAGTAATAAAAAAACAAAAAACAAACATCAAACTGGACTCATAAATATTGGCAGTGATGTTTTACAAGGAGTCACGTAATTTCGTCTCAAAATCACTCCCATGCCGAGGCCCCGGGAGCCCTGGTCGTGAGCCGGGGGTCTGCTCGGGGGCCGCATGGATGAGCCTGGCCTGGTGAGCCAGACAGTTACGGATCGCTTGCTTTTAATTAGCGGCTTCACATGCCGTCCATGTGGAGCTGCGAGTCCCACCGCAAGCGCATGGAAGATGTGACAGCGGGGACGCTCGGGCCCGGGGAAAAAGGCTCCGGCATTACTGCAGCGTCTCGACTCAACACAATGCCCAATGTGCACGCCAGACCCGCGGCAATTAGCTTCTAAGGTTCCCCCCTTTTTTCGTTCCTTTTTGCCTTCTCTCTTTCTTTTTAATGTCGGAGCTTGGAAAGGCTCAATATAATCAAGTCAAGAAAAGTTTATTCTGTTTAGAATTCCATCTGGTTCCAGGGGGGCTAATTTTAGCGGCGCGCAGGAGTGGTATGCAGTGAGGCTGCATGTACCATCCTACTTAGAGCGGTGGGGGGGAGAGCTGAGCGCAGACACCCAGGCTCCGAGGCAATAGACTGGCCGACTGGTGTTTCTAAACACTGCTGTAGCCGTTCTCCCATCACTCAGCACACCCTGTGTTCCAGCAAAACGTGTCCCTCTGGCACTTACCACAGGATCCAAGACTCCCTCCTTCTTCAAAATCTCCCCCTTTTCTTTCCTCACCCCCTCTTTTTTTCACCCCCCTTTCTGTATTGGTAACTTTTACTGCGTTTCAGCATCACCTCAGCTGAAGGAATGACTCCGAGCTGTGATGCTTTGTGGTGATAACGCTGATTGGACGTGGCACTTAAAATTACCTCGGCCCCGACTGCACGGTCATTATGTACGCCTGCATCATTTACAAGCAAAATTCGATTCGCAGGATAAGTATCGTCTTTGTTTTTTTTGTTGTTTTTTTTTTTTCTTCTTTATACGATGATGATGATTGCAGGATTTCGACAAAACATAACTCTCTAATTTCAGGGTTAAAAACGTGCACACGTGGAATTTTCATTTCACAATGTGGCAATTATACCTGTAGCTGGAAAAAAAAGAGAGATGCAAATATGCAACGTGCTGATTTGTTTCCACCTGTAGACGTGCAGTCACCTGACAATGTAAGGTTAGTTTGTGGAAAACCAAGTGTGGCCGCCTCATCCTTTTCAGCTCGAGCTCGACAGAGAATAGAGGCAGACTTGTCCTCTGTCAGGCTTGCATTACACCAGAAGGGAAGCCTTTTCACGCCTAGCTGGAGGAACTCGAGAGAGCTTATATATGAGCTCTGTGGGACCTGCAGAGTCCAGTAGTGATTCAAACCGGTTAAGAATAACACACCCTCACCTACTAAGTACTGTTTGGGCTAATATTTTCTCTCTGGAAAAAAAAACTCTTGGTCAGAGCACTGATTTGTTCCTGTCTCTGGACTGCCATTTGTCATTTCACATTGTATGTCAGAGCTTCACCTTCTGAGAAAACCACGTGAATCCCCCACTGACCATAAGTAGATTGTTTATAGTTTCACTAATTTGATTTTAGGGTATTTGATGGATCGCGGACAAGCCACATAATCACTGCATTGAGGCATTTATACCCTTCATAATTAACAGTCTCACAGTGAAAACTTCATGGCTCTCTAACCATGAGATTATTTGTGTATTGCTAATCAGAGAAATGTTTATTGCTCTCAACATGCAGCGAGGAGGATATAAATATTGGTTATATGCTCATGTCATGTTTTTATAGTGGAGGGATTTTAGTTTCCTGCAATTAATAAAGTTTAGTTTGTGCAAACAGAGTAAAAAGGCTATTTTGAGACAGAGAATGGGGAGAGAAATAATACTAAAAGACAGATTAAAATACAGTATGCTAATAATAATAGTAAGAGTTGGCCAAGTCTCTAAGTGTGCAGATAAAGGAGTCATTTATCCTTAATTTCCAGTTGCTCCAACCATTTTTTTTTTTCTTTAATTAACTCCAAGGCCAAGTATGGATTGGTCATCAGAAAATGCTGTTATTAATCTCTGTCTGCAGTCTTAACAAATGAAGGCTACAATCATATGGAAACAATCTGGCCCTTGCCCTCGAAGAGACAGAAAACAGAGCCAAATGAAGAACATCCTTTCTCTTAAGGCCTGTAATTTGTTTTTATTACCTATTAGGTAAAACACCTCATTTATCAATGTCAGAGCCTTCACAAAATGATAGCTGTCCGCATGTAAATCAGCTAATGCGACGTATGGTTCAGAATTAAGTGGGCTCTTTCTTATGAAATGCTCTACTCTGTGGGCTCAGTGACCCAGCTAAGCCACCCACGACCAGACGTTTTTCTTTCACGGGGGCTGTGCTGGAAAACCCGAGCGGAGAACACTTAAAAACAGAACTGATTAAGCACAGACCAAACTGTGTTCCTGCACCACACACAGTAGAAAACCAGGGACAGCAGTGTGTGTGTGTGTGTGTGTGTGTGTGCTGCGAATCCTGCAATTAATGCTGATTAATCTTAAACAGGCAGAAAATGGCGTCAAATTAAATTCCGTTCTCGTCTTACACTTCTTATTTTTACTTGACGAACGCATAATTCCACCAAAAAAAAAGGATTCAGATGCATAGATCTTTATCCGGGCTGAAGCTGAAATAAGTCCATAACCTTAAAAACCACACAAAGATGTTCATTGTGAAGCCGCATGCCCCCCCTACTGCTAAACTACACATTACACATAATCAATAAAACATTTGATTCAGCGTGCATTCACTCACTGACATGTATAAATATTTTCCTGTTGGTGAAATCCACGTACACCATCGCTTCTTGTGAGTTTAAACACGCCTGTCAGATGGGAGGATTTTTTTTTTTTCGTGTGAGTTTTAAGAAATCTGCGTTCGCCGCCGTCCACGAGCACCTTGACCGTGCTGCCATCATAAGCAACTCGGACCGCTACTCTCAGCTAAAGGCGAACGGCATGATGAATGACAGGCCCTGACTGCGCCGTGCCAAGTTACACAACTCAAAATACATGATACGGAACCATCCAATACTACTGTAGAGCATATCTGTCAGTCTGGCAGACCTCTCCAAAAAACAGGGACCACACACTCTTTATTAGAGCCAGTAAAATGTCCCAAAGACGTGGCTGGACTGTGCTTTCTGCCTAGCTACCACGAACAATAGTAGGATTGTGCTTTGCTCCTCTCTCTCTTTTTTCTTTTTGTAGGCCTATTATTTTTTCTAGCATTTGTTATTCTCACTTAAACTACAGGCTGGCTCCACGAGCAGGGCCACAGCGTCTCAGAACCGGGCCCTGCTCAGGCCAGGAAAAACCCGGCGGAGCCAGACGAATAAAAAGCCAAAGCGCCGACGCCGAGCGGCTCCCAATCTGGTTCCTGTCAGGGGGACATCAAGGGAACACCCGCAACGCAATCTCCAAACGTCTCCCCTTCCCTCTTCCTCCCCTCCATCTCTCTCCACCCTTCAAGCGATACGTCTTACAGATGACTGAACCATCGCCAAATGCTCCCAGAATGCTTCTTCTTCTTCTTTTTTTTCTCCTTTTCCCCCCTTCTCTCTCTCTTGCTCTCTCTCGTGTCTCCATGTTTGGAGCCAGCCCACATGGATTGGGATCAATTTAGGGTGAAATGATAATTACCCTGTCAGTTTCAATTCCGACGTGATGAAGTGAGAAACAGGAAATGTAATAAACATAAAATGGAATCTCACACGCTTTTGATTGGGAGCGGAATCGAATCAGACTCCGCGAAAACTCCGGTCGGATCGTCAGCCCCGTGCCATCCCCGCTGAGAGACGGTTATGCATTTATGCCCCGTCTCGCACCAGAATGCTGGATGAAGCATATTGCTGCAGATAATTACCGAATTCCACATTCAGCACCGAGACTCCTTATGCCTGTTACTGTTTAGTTTGGAGCCTCGTGCGCGAGAAATGATTCGTGTCACGTCTTTCCAGGAGCCTTCTGCCTCCTTCCTCCAGCAGAAGCCGCAGATTTCAGAGCAGTTTGATGGCCACGTTCAGCACCTGAACCAAAGTGAGCTTGTCATTTTCGAGCGTATCTGGCGTCGGAGGATCAGCGATAGCGCGCCGCTAACGGTAGCCGGCTCTAACCCTGTCATGTCGGCTGTTCCACAGCTGATGTATGGAGCTGATTCCTTGGCGGGCCGCGCCGCGCTGCCTGGATTTGTTTAACCCGGCAGATCAACCTTCAGACAGGAGCATGTGTGCAGGTAATGGCTGCCAGATGAGGTGAGGCCGGTTTCTCAGAGGCCTGGTGGATGCTACGGGAGGAATTAAAGCCACGCATACACATGCATACACAAACAAGCACGTAGCCCCTGGAAGTGTTATGAGAGACAACAACAAATGTGGAAATAAAAAGAGTCAATATTTAAAAGCATCACAGCCCCCCTCCCTGTTTAAGCGGTTCATTGAGAGTTTAAGTTTTTCAATTCTCAAAATATTGATACAAACCTGGAGTAATTCTCGGCTCCATTTGCTGTTGTGATGCCAGCTTGGCTCCGAGCTGCAGCCAGACAGTATCTGGATACAGGGCTGAGGGCGACGCTTTGCCAGGCGGGTGTCTGGACGTCGGTCTGGAGGAACGGCGGCCTGACCAACCACAGTCTAGCAGGATGAACTGGTCCCCTGTAATGAGGACACACTAGAACTAATAGCTCTTTCCAGCTTGCATATTCATTCACAAAGCAAACAAATAAATGTCAAAGATTAAACACGGCGGGGGCATCTTTGGCGTTGGCCGCGGCCACCCACGAGGCCGCAAGGCCCCCGAATGACGAACTTCGCTGACAACCACTCAAACAAAAATAAACACAAACAACGCCCTCTCGCCGGGTATGCAAATAATTAATTGTGCGCATGTTTTAGAGCTAATATTCGCATCGAAAACACACACCAGGCTGTAGGTGCGTTTTAGAATTAGTGTCTGATTGCGTCTCTTTGACACTGTTTTACAGTGTGGCTTCTAAGGGCAAGCTAAAAGTCATTCTTTCCCCCAAACGTCATCATGTTCTAAACCGGTCGGTCGGCGGCCTGTAAATTAATTTGTTCCCTTTGCTGTACAGACAGTGAACCTGAGTAGTAAATTTCCAAGAGTAAGCTCGGAAAGGATGAAGGAGAATCTATCTTACATGCAGTCATTAGCGAGTGAGTCAAATAAATTGAAGTAGCTGTTACGCAGACCATCTTTTTCCTTCAACGTGGTGATTAAATATCCTCGACTCGGAGGGGGGAGGGAGGGAAAAAAAGAAGCAGCGAGGGAGGTGAGATGTGGCGTTAAAACACAAAAAAGAGGATAAGTGTACCACCCGAGCTCGTGAGGCCGCTTTTACGAGGTCTTGTAATTAAAAAAAAAAAACCGTAGCTGATATTTCACTTGACCTTCTGTTGGGAGCAGGAAGGCATCCGCGAGGGAGAAGCCCACATCTCCTGCAGCCTAATTTATAACGGCAACCCACCAAGCAGCAGCAACCAGGAGAACAAACTAGACCCAGGGGTTTGATAAAGAAGCCTGGCGATGAAAAGGCCTCCGCTACCAGCAGCCGCCCTCTCCTCCTCCTCGCCTGCACGAGCCAGAGAGCAGCTGAGAGTCGAGCCAAACTCTGCACCTGGCCTCCGCTGAGTCCGCCAGCACTCTTTCCTGTTCCTGTTTCCTGCTTTGACGTGTATTTTGAATTACATTTTTTTTTTTTTTTTTTTCTTGGCCTTGTAGTGTGGAGCAGGTAAAAGGGGCATTGAAGCATTGAAGCCACCTGGGGCAGCAGGTTGAGCAGAGTTCTGCTCTGGAACATGTCTGCAGGCAAATTACTCTGCCTTTACTGATTAGTCCAGCCGGCCTCTCACCTGGCAAACACAATACCGCCATGTGGCAGCGCAACAGAGGCAACTCTGTCAGATGGAATATGTGCAACGCAGCTGTTGTTCTGTGACATTTTAAAGTTGACGTTTTCATTATTGTCATTTTTCAACGTAGTCATCGACGTTTGAGTCTGTGTTCATACAATCGAAACCATTTCAAACGTAAAATGAAAACACATCCAAGGCCTAAACCTAATCTTAGGTATACTCATTAATGAAAATAGTGATAAACACAACAAGATGATTGTTAAATGATAAGAAAATCAGTATTTGGTGCATTTCTCAGTGGATGCTAATTGAAAACAGAAGCAGATTCCTTCTTTTTTTTAAAAACAAATGTGATTTAAATGTGATTTAAAAAGTGTTTACGAGCTCCAGAAAACATTTTTTCAGATGAACTAATAGTCGGTTTCCTAGAAAAACATGAAACCAGGGACTGTAGTGCTCCGTAAATGTTCTGACTGGATATTTTTTTGCATGCTTTGACCTTTGCACCATAAAACATTGCACATGCCTTTTTTTTCATGTATGAACTGTACTTTGTAAATCTGACATTACTTTTACCAGTGCACATGAACAGATCTTAACTTTTCTGCACCCTACAGTTTCTCTGTACATATTTGCACTGTTCATTACAAATATATATATATGTAATGTGTAGACAAATAGGTGAACAGGCAGAGACACAGAACTAAGAATTTTATTGCACTGATAACTCATTTATTGCTGCATGTGGCAACAAGGCCTTTAAGTAACTTACATTTAGCATTTGTCATGAGATCTCTAATTCACTTTCAGCAGCCTTTTCTGAAACACTTCTTCTACATTTGGATCACTAACTGTGACATGTTCAACTATATTTTCACTTAATATTATTTTGCACAAGTAGACGATAGCTTGCAAAAGACCTTTAAAGTATTTTCCAACTTATTCTCTCTTTTTCTTCAGAGGAAAATTACATTTTTACTAAATTAACTTTATATAAATGAACTAGTATACACCTTTTTTTTTCTTTTAAAAAAAAAAATAAGATTGTATTTTCTATTGATTATAGAGGTGGTATTACCTAATAATACATAATTTTGAAGCCCTTGTTTGGCACTTTCTATCTATTGTCTGCAACGTCATACATCTGTTCCACTGCACTTCTTGCCATTGTACATGTTACTGAATTATTTTTACAAATTCTACATACAAAACACTGCATACATTTAAAGCTAATTATAATTTGTATTCAGCTGAACTCAATATACAATAGCAGAACCATCAGATCAGCTGCAGCATCAACATGCAGCTTACACATGATTTCTATATAGTCATTAAAATCATATTTTATTAGTCGCAAGGCCCCATTCTACACAGTGAATATTATGTAAAGCTTGTAAATGCACGACTTTTACTTGCAATGAAGTGTTTTTATAGTAAGATGTTGCTACTTTTATGGATTTGAACACTCGTTCCACTACGGATCGATGCTATAATTCACATTACGGCGCACATTTGTTGATCCGCTTTCTGCAGCGTCTACGGCCTGCGGTTGAACACTGGGTGGCACTGTGCAGGCTGGTGCCGGAGCCTTGACAGCAGCTCACCAGCAAACAGGGAGAGAAAGTGTAGCAGCCAGTCAAGCCGGTGGTCCTCTCTCTCACCATCCTCCTGCATCAGCACAACGCCGGGGCCGAGAGCTGGGCAATATTTAGCCGTAAGAAAAATATGAAACCCTGTTTCTATGACGGTAGGCTGAGGTACACAAAAAAATCTGGAATGAAAACATTTTGGAAGAAACGGCCCCCTCCAGAAAACTGACTCACATTTCAGCAGCAGTGTACATAATAATTAGCCTGACCACTCTTTTCCTTCTCTCTCCTCTTCTCGTCCTTATCCTCCTCATTTCCTGCCGCCTCTATAAGACAGAAATAGACGGGCAGATTCCCATGCAGGGTGGCTCTTGTTTTTTACGCAGGATGTACTTTCACTCCGCTGCATTTATAATCCCAAAGAGAAACGTGCATCGGACGGGGAGCTGCATGTGTGTGTGTTTTTGTTGTCCAGCGAGAAGGACGTGTGTAGCTTCCAAGCATCGCTTTGTGTATACGCGCGTGTCAAACAGTGTTGGGTATTAGAAAGGCTGCTTATTATTGAATGGACTCTCTGTGAGGTTTTCCGAGGCAGGAGGACATCTATTAGGAGGTTAGCAAAACACTATCAGCTAATACGACCTGTAATTACACCAGCAGTGAGGAAACGCAGCGAGCTAACACCAGTATGGAAACAATCTGACAATGCAAACACTGCAACTAAGCCACCGCGTGTGTGTGTGTATGTGAGTGTGTGTGCATTTGCAAGCTGGCTGAGTGTGGACGGAGGCCTCCTCGCGCAGATTGTGGGTGTGCGAACTGTCAAATTGGAGTAGGTGGGTGGGAGTGGAGGGAGCACATCTGGAGGGAATTTATTGTATAATTCAGTCTATTATTGCTGCGGTCGGTGCTTAAGGAGCACGCACACAATTACCGTCCACTCTGCAAGGCTACAAGTGGCCTCTGGCCTAAACTAATAAACTGTGGAGGAGGGTGGAGAGAGGAGAATTCATTTGAGGTTATCATCATCACACTCCTCTCTGCTACCTCTCACACTGACACTTAGCAGAGTTTATAATAAATCAATGAGGAACACCTACCGTTCAGGCCCCAGATTATGGTCGCGTTAGATTTGATTCTGGTTTTGCAGGTTTGAATTAGACACACTGAGACAGCACATGTTTTGTGAAGTTTGTTGAAAGTTCAAGGGCGTTGCTTTGGAAGCGCTGAAATTTCACATTTGAATATTAGCTGAACACAATAGGTTTCAGTTTCCTGCTTTTTTTTTACTCGTGTTTTTTCTCTTCATCCTGTCATAACCTGGCTCGTGGGTTGTAACGAATATGGCAAGGAACACAGATTTAACTCAAAATAAGGATAGTTATTATCACCAAAAGCAAACTATTGAACAAATAGTAATAAGTGTGGCGTGTGATTATCAGTAGTGTGGGTGTGAATGAGTGAACGGAAGGAAAGGGAAGGGGGGCAGAAACAAAAAAACAAAGGAAACCCGGTCAGAATGAATGAAAGAGAGAAAAAGAGAGAGAGCGCAGAGATATAGGCCCCCCCCAGACCCCCACAGACACACACAGAAAAACAAAACTAGACCCCCACAGCACAACAGCACACAGGACCACCACAAAATCTAACATCAAAAAAAGAAAAAAAAAAAAAAAACAACCACAAACAAAAAAAACAAAGGCGAAAAAAACTTTGGTGGAAAAAAAGAACACCAAAATCTCTCTTAAGTCAAAGTATGAAAGCGTCAGATTGTTTGTTCTGCTACAAAAATGGCATCTTATTAACAATATCTTCCTATATATTACATTATTATGCACCTATGCACACGTTTTTATTTTAATTCTTTATGTTACCTAAAATCAGGTAGTGTGAACTGTAACATCATATTGTAATTGATAACCATATTATTTTACTGTAAAGTCTTAAAGCAGCCAATGAAGTGGTTATGCAATAGAAATAAAAAGCAGCATGCAAGTCCCTCAAAATTGTACAGTTTTCAGCACATTTTTTTCTCATGGCGCTTTTTTTTACTCACTGCGGGCTCTATTTTCCCCTAAAATATGATCTTCTGCACCTCTGCGGAAACATATTTTCAAATGAGACATGTAGAATAAAGTGAGTTTGATGAAATGTAATGATTTTAAACTTTAAATTTGATGCTTGTCAAGCATGATGTGTTTAAGGATTGTTGGAAAGTTGCAAATTCAGCAATTCGTACAGTTTTCTGGCTCTGATAAATGGTGTAATTTCAGCGATTTTCAAAAAAAGACAACATGCGTTTCGAACCTGCCAACAGGTTTTTGGGTCCAGAACGTTAACAGGCTGTCAGTGTTGATGCATCAATGCACGACTTGGATCGTGTTTTTGTGACTGATTGTAGTGGAGCCGACTTTTTTTTTTATGTTACTGTATGTAAAGTTAGATAGTTTTGTATTTGATAATCACATGGTTTTAGTGTAAAATCTTCATCTGACTAATGAAATAGTTTTGTAGTACAATTTAATAAGTAGCATGCAAGTTGCTCAAACTTGTATTGAAGGAAATACTGACGCAAATGTATTTTCCAACACTAAAAACAAGTTTATTTCAGTGTGTATAAGGCAGATTATGCATTAAATGTTAGGATGCAACCAGTTATCATTACCTGCTAAGAATTTTCTTGATTACTTCAACCTAAAGTTATTCAATTTTAAACCCATATATGACAAACAACACCTGCAAATCCTCACCTTTGAGAAGCTCCAGCCAAACATAGGATCCAAAGTACCACATTACATCCAACTTTCTTCTTATTTTTTTATCCCTAAGGTAGGAATTATGAGCTCATGCAACCAGATTCATACATATTAAATCATATTTGTATATTAGAATTCCTTCAAACAAATAAAGACATTTAGACCACAAATTGATGTAGAAAAAGGCACAAATTGATGCAGAAAAAGGCACAAATTGCTACATAAACATTCACCAGAATGCAGGAAATTAAGTGTTTGATGCTCAGAATTTCCTCTGGGGCCAAATTCAGACCCCCAGTATTCAAACAGAACCTCCACCTATTCCACATCAACCGATAAATATCACTTTTTATAAATCATCTAATCAGTTTTTTGACTAATTGTTTCAGCTCCAGGTCTGTAATCACGCAAACCAATGTTCCATATTCACAGGTCGTTGTCATTATCTCAATGGATTTTGCAGCTCTCATGTTTCATGCGAAATATCTTGTGTGGTGCATTAAGTAGGTGCACGAGCAAGGGAACTCCATTGGTTTATGAGGTGATGTCTTTTCATATACATTAGTTCGTATCATAAAATGGTCCCAAATAAAACCCACCTCGTCTTTTCCATTTCAGCAGCCTCTAGGAATAGACTGGTGAGGCGTCTCGGATAAAGACTTTACCAGGGGAAAAATGTGCTCAGGCCAGGCGGTATCTGGCTCAGGCAGCCCCGAATGACCCGCAGAGTGTGTGTCTGTGATTTAGGAGCTCCTAACAGTGCTGGCGAGCAGCTTGTAACCCAGAACAATAAAGCACTTCCCCTCCAGGCCTCCCAGCGGTGACCTTCACTAAAAGTGAAAGGTTCAACTGGCTACACGTGTCAGAGTCGCGACCTTTCACCCCCTGAGTGCTTTATTTTCCTGCCTCTTCTTTCCTGCACTATCTATCGCTTCCTCCCGCCATTAACCCCCCCACCCCTGCACGCCCACCACTTCTTTCCTCCCCCCCGGTTCCACTTAATGATGCTCCGTCTTGCTGTCCGCAATTTTGGACTCTCTCGTTACTGATTCATTAACTTTCCATTTCAAATGTCTCTTCTTTTTTTTTTTTTTCTTCTTCTGTGTAATCAAAATGTATTGAGCTTCTATTTTGGCCAGGCAGGCTTCCAAAGCTGCATTCTACAGTCTGACAAAATTGCTGCTTGCATTGCTTGAGAAGAATTGCAAATACACAACACCGGGACACACACTTCATTTGTTATGCACAAATGTTTTGTTGCTCTCAAGTTTGCTCCGCACAACCGCCCGAATCAAGCTGTTTCCATTTTATCTGTAACCTGAGGTACTGCAGGTTATCAGTCCAGGATTCAAGTCATGGATTAAAGCAAGAGTTCCAGTTTTCGGAGCTGCTGGCTGCAGCCCCTGGATTTATCGTACAGATATGAGGGTGGGATTGATTTTCTCGTCTAAGTCTTGGCAAGAAAAAAAACTCATATTATTGCTTTCAGTGGCCAAATAACAGCCGCTGTCTCTGCCGTCAGACTGATTTGTTGTTCAGTGCTTTGCAGAAACCCTCTGGATGATAGATAGATAGATAGATAGATAGATAGATAGATAGATAGATAGATAGATAGAGTGCACCAATTATTTCCAATTAGCCCAATCGCATGAGCGGCATGAATACGGTTATAGAATGAGCAGAACATTCTGAGGTTTGGACCTATGGGCTTTGCATGTCTGCATCATGGCTCCACAGGGAAATCAACTGCCAGAGGAGCTGAATAATCTGATTGTGGGAGTTCACAAAGATGGAAAAGTATACAGTAAGATCAGCGACCAAGTAAAAAAAAAACAAGCAGAAGCAGTGATCAGAAGTTAAAGAACGAGCCTCAGTGTCACTAATGCAGTGGTCCTAAAATGATGCCACAGACGGTGCACTGCTTTCACGATCTAGCTCTGGAGAAAAGACAGGTGCTTCAGACTTGGCACAGGAGGTATTTTCTGTTACAGCTCAGACAGTATAAAGAAATGAAATCAACCTCGATGGACAGTATTCAAGAAAAAAACCCTTTCTTGCTGTACAGTCCAAAGAAGCCTGATGAAATCCTTCTTTAGTCAAAAGGGACTAACGTAAGCTTGCTGGTAAAAACGTTTTGCATGGATAGTCCTGACAGTGAGGCACGGAGGTGGAAGCATGATTTATGGAGTAGCAAAAGGTGTTGGAGAGATAACATTTATAGATGGCACCACCGCGAACGCCCGTGGACATATCAAAGTACTGGCTGACAAGATGACTCCCAATCTTCAGACGTTTGGCAGAAGAAGAATACTGCAGCATAATAACGATCCAAAGCACACTGCCAAATTCACACAAGAGTTTCTCAAGAAGAATAAAGTGAAAACTACAACCTGGCCAAGTATGTTGGCTGACTTGAATCACCTTTGAGATATTTTAAGGAGAAAGGTGGAGCAAGGCAACGCCTCAAGGAAACAACTGGAAAAAAAAAAATCTGAACAGTGGCAGAACATCCATCATCAAAAATGACAGTGGACACATGAAGTATTGAAAAGAGAAAAACAAGATTTGAATCTCAGTAATGAAAGGTGTGCGAACTCAACTGCAGCGTCTGTATTTTGACAAATAGCTGCTGGCTAATGTAGATAAATGCAGTTTGAATCCTTTCAGTTTATTGCCACACCTTTGTTGTATACTAAAGATAGATGGAGAGATAGATGCTACTGCAGTTATTTGAGTTTTTTTATTATCAGTTACTGTTTTAGTATCACGTCTCGCCCATGAGGTGTTGTGTCTGCCGGGAGCGCAGCAGTCCCCGGCCTGTGGATACGCTACAGTATTTACCAATATTGAAATAGCTTGGGATGAAGTGAGTATTGAATCAGGAATGTGCTTGTGGCAGATCTCCACCCCTGATAATATAGGGTGTTTTTTTCCCCAAGTGGTTTTGCCCACTTGTTTTTCTCTCTCTGTGTTTTTTTCTCTCCCATCGCAATGCTCTGTCACTCTTCCAGTAAGCGTGTTATATGTGTGTGTGTGTGTGTGCTTTAAGGGAGGCTTGTTTTTATTCCGGTTGCTGTCTGTGTTTGTCGTTATACTATCTTTACAAGCCTCGGGTAGCGAACTGGAATGTAAAGTCACACATGTCCAAAGAACACAATAAAAAGTCTGCTGGTTTCACTTCCTATGTGCAACCTCTGGACTATGCAGGACCCATTTATTTGGCTTATTCACATGGTTGCTACATAAAGATGGTTAGCTTCTGTGGCCTGTTGCGGTGAATGACTACAGTATTGCGCTTCTGCGTTCAGCCGTTTTTATTGTTTTACGATAAAACTGATTTTACAAGTTAGGGAATATGTGTGTTGGGTTCTGTTTATTGCAATAATGATATTGTAAATAAGATGTAATGATCTTTTTGTGATAAAGTTGAAGAACCAGTCGAATCAGGGCTGAGCGGCATAGCTGGAAAAACTTATCATGATAAGGTGTTTGATATCAATAATTACTGATAATATCTGGTTGCCTATTTAAAATGTAAACCAGATGAAAGACGCTTAATTAAGTTGTAAAGTTTAACCACGTTGCTTTGACTTACATATCAATTAAGGTGCACAAATAGTCATTTTAATGTAAACGCCACAATGAAAAACACACAAGGATGAAACTAAATAAGGATAAAAAAGCTTTTAAGAAATTAAGAAAACGGGCGCCACTATAGCTCACCTGGTTGAGCTGGCGTCCCATGTACAGGGCTACTGTCCCACTGTGGAGGTCATGGGTTTGAATCCCGCTCATGACTCTTTCCCACATGTCCTTCCCCCATTCTTCTCCCCTACTTTCCTGTCTCTCTCTCACTATCACTATCGAATAAAGGCACAAAGGCCAAAAAAATAACTTTAAAAAAGAAACTAAGAAAAAAACAAAAAACTCACAGGCACCACGAGGAAGCATCTATCGTGGTACGGGGACAACGTCAGCGTAAACCAGTTTGCATTTCATGCATTTAAGCGAATTTACATTCAATTTTCCTATTGCTGTTGATGAAGTACAATCTTTTTCTTTTTTTTAATCAACCACCCCAACCAAAAAAAATCCATCCATCCATCATCTATACACCGCTTAATCCTCACTAGGGTCATGGGGGGCTGGAGTCTATCCCAGCTGACTCAGGGTAAAGGCAGGGGACACCCTGGACAGGTCACCAGTCTATCACAGGGCTACACTTAGAGACAGACAACCAAGCACACTCACATTCACACCTACGGACAATTTAGAATCACCAATTAACCTCAACATGTTTTTGGACTGTGTGGGAGGAAGCTGGAGAACCCAGAGAGAACCCACGCTGCACGAGGAGAACATGCAAACTCCACGCAGAAAGATTCCGGTGCCCCCACCAGGACGCGAACCGGCAACCTTCTTGCTGCGAGGCAACAGTGCCACCCTGCAGCCCGCCAATTAAAATAAGAGGGCTAATTTCTATTATATAAGATTATTATAAAAAAAAAAAAAAAAGAGCAAAGAAAAGCAATTTTGGAGGCTCTGGTGACGTCAAAAGACAGACTCTAGAATATCAAAGGACTGGAGGCACTTCAGAGGGAGGCTAAACATGCAAACTAAACAGGCGGTGTGTGTGTTTCTGGCCTACTACAGTTAAATATACTCCATTCACAGACGGCACTTCATTCATTTAATACTGTGCCACAGCGTACAGTAGGCAAAATGATACCCTACTCTTTTGTCTGCCCCAATGTGCAATTTACACAGCTTGGTGATTTGGTCAGAAGGGGGACCACACGATGAAGGGCGATAGACCACAGACCAAGTGGCAAAAGGACAGGAAATATGCGATGAAATGTGCAATGAAGTGGATGAGGTCACCCACACGCTGCAAAACCGAAAATCAAGAGACTCGCAGCCTCAGAATTAAAGATAATAATTTGTGTGACCTACAACATTTATGCCGCCACCACTGAAAAACTTATACAAGTCTCGTTTTTTTTTTTTTTTTCTTTCTTTTTCTCCCTTCTTAAAGCCAGCCTGCGTGTACATTCATTTAATCTGAGTGTAGAGAGAGACCACATGAGAGGACACAAACAGAAGCCAATTAGAGAATGACGGGAAAAAAAAAAAAAAAAAAAAAAACGACAAGAAAATAAATGTCACGAAACAGCTGCGGTCACTACTTGTGCAACAGTTAACAGGCTTTCATAAAAGAGGGAAGAGAAGAAACTCTTCACATATCTTGACAAGTACAAGTGGATGTGGAGCAGGAGCCACCACGCATTCCTCTTTTAGTTGGCGTTCTGTTTTTATTCTCGGCTCTCAGACACTTAAAAGGATCAGGGCGGCTTTGTTCTCAGGGTGGAAAACTATAGTTGGGTGTCATTGATTTTTTTTTTTTTTCTTTTCTTTTCTTTCTTTTTTTAGGATGGGTGATTCAGAGGGCTGATGCAGAGGATCAGAGCGCACCTGTGCTTACTCAAGTCATTTGCCCAGAATATCGTAAAACATAGACTCTTTCCCCTTGTAAGCATTAAAGTGTGTCTGTGCGTGTTTTTTTGTTGTGGTTCTTTGGACGGCAGTGTTGGTCTTTTGGTCAGTCACCCAATTAAGTCTAGACTAATATCTTAACAGCTATTAGATGGACTACCATGATATATGACACAGACATTTATATGCTCCTTGTTCCCAGAGGAGGAATCCTGCTGACGTTTCCTCTTGCCCGAACAGCAGGATTTTGGTTTTAAGTAACATGTGTAAGGCCTCGATTGTACTCCCTTGCAGATGCGTACAGAAACAATATCTGCAGCAGAAACAGCTGCAGACGCTACAGATGTGTAAATGTTGTTGTGCTGCTTTCTAGTTGCTAGAAGATTTTTGTTCATGCACAGCAGATTGGCATCTACGTAGTCTGCATATATACACTACTGCCCTTACAGTGGAGTCACTGCGCGTATATAAATTTTAAGTTGCACGTGAACCGTCTGAGAAGTGTCCGTGCGAATCCTAGCGGATCCTCGCATATTGGCGGTTGCGGAAAGTATAACATTAACCTCAAAGCTAGACTTTATGGCGTCTGTTATATTGAAACCCTTACCCTAAAAGTTCACACATGCTGATAAGACTATAAGCACTTGGTCAATCTCTCTGTTTCCTAGTATACCAGAGCTTTGAATCTACCTTTTGTGGTGACATTTTTATGCTGGCACACTTGCAGCGAGGCCTTTTATGTGAACCAGCAATGACTGGTTTGCTGTAGCTCAAAAGGAGGGCGGAGTGGTCTACAGTAACTCGGAGTGTGAAGGAGCCTATGGAGGAAGCATCCATAGAAAGTTTAAAAGTATGAGGAGATGTTACCATTAGAATTGCTCCAGATATTCTTGGTGTCAGAGCATGAATCCCAATGACTTAGATAATGCTGTGACTTTTCCTCCATGGGAATGTCCTCATAAAATTTGTCATTTTGATGAACTATCTCGTCAACTCCTGGCATAGATTGTGATGGAGTTTGCCATACATGGTCATTTCACTGCCCAGTCACTTCGACTATAGTGACAGGAGTATGTCAACATTATGTATTTGTCTAATAGTTTGTTTTGTGACCATATTCCAGTCAAACTAATGACAGTCTCATCAGCTTTGGCTTTATCCTGGGTTTTGTGCGAAATAGGACAAATGTTAACATGCTAGCACACTAGACCAGGGGTCGGCAACCCGCGGCTCCGGAGCCACATGTGGCTCTTTTATACCTCTGCTGCGGCTCCTTATGGATTTGAAAAATAAATGATGAGTATTTTAATTTAAATATATTTTATTTTAGTTTGGTAGTTTTTAAAATGTTATTCTAAATTTGAAGATTTTTGTGATCTTGTAACATTAAAATAAAACGTGTTTAATTTTTTGTTGCTCAAAATGTGTCACAACCACCGATATGCGACACCCTCAGTGTTGCCAACTAGGCGGCTTTCTCGATAAATGTGGCGACTTTCCAAATCCTCTTGGCGACTTTTTTTATTCGTCAAAAGTGACTAGCGACCAATCAATCGTGAAAACACATATCATATTGCAGTTACTGTCCTCATGGAGTAGCTGCCGTGAGCTCCTCCCGTCCCAAAGCGCTCACAGGCGGTCAGGAGTCTGGTCAGCAGTCCCAGCTGCAGTCAGCAGGACAACCAGACGTCAATTTTACTTTCCTGCAGGTGCATAATTTAAGATCAGCTTTTTGTTTCATACATACAAAGAGAGTTCAAATAGACGTTGAGTATTTTATTTCAAAATAACCTTCAACCAAGCGTTTGTTTTTGTTTTTGTTTTTAGATCAAAATGTTTTTGTTGTATACAAAAACAAAGTTTTGTTTTCTCTGTAGCAGTTCATTGATTTCGTAAATGCAACACACTGTAGTTTTTTTTAATGTACATAGCATAAAGGTAAAAACGATATATGCAGTATTATCTTCATTTTTTATGTCGGAAGGGTTTTTTGTGGCTCCTGGTGTTTTCTTTTCTGTGGGAAACAGGTCCAAATGGCTCTTTGAGTGGTTAAGGTTGCCAACCCCTGCACTAGACCAAACTAATGAACATTTTAGGATTAGCATGTGAGCATTGTCCATTAACTGTATGTAAAAATGCACTTCATAACATCACCCTAAGGTGTCCTGAAGAGCTGTTTTGAAGTTCTTCACCTTCTGCTGCTTTTTCAAAACATGAACGAGCCTTGCGAAAGTCTCTTGATCATAAACAGTTCTCTGACAGCAGTCAAACATCCCTCAAAGTGGCTGTTAATCATGCTTAACTTTCACCTTTTATATAATTTAAACTGCTGAGTTGAGAAAATAAATCTCCCCTGTATAGTTGTCTTTAACAGGCAAGTTGGCTACAGAGGCAAAAATCGTTTTTTTGCACCACGCTGTAAACATGTGTATTCCTGTTGTAAAGCTTGTCATTTTAACATGGGGGTCGATGGGAATTGACTCAGTGTTGGAGCAAGCCTCAAGTGGCCATTCAAGGAACTACAGTTTTTGACACCTCTCACATTAGCTTCATCCTTTAACTGCTTGGCATTGTCATTATGAGGAGCTGAGCAGTTGGCATTAAGCACCTCTATGCCCAAGTATAGTAATGAGCCGTGAGAATGGCTGAAGAACTGAGTCCAGGCCTGTTGGTATGTTTTGTGTATAAGATGTGGGCATGCTTAGTGTTATCCTGTTCACTTAAGTTTGTAGCCTCGCCCACATGGAGCAAACGGTCAGCAGAAAGACGGTTGCTGTGCGCAAACCTCAGCTGCCGTCAAGTTTCAAAGGCTAAATCCTCTCCGAGTTCAATCACTCAGAATCTTACTCTGTCAGAACCCATAAACAGTGGCTCCACAATTACCAACAATTACAGAGTAAACTTCCATCTACAGTTACCAAATGATTTTTGTCGTGTTTTAAGGGGCCTTATAAATGAATCTGTGTAAAGAGCTGTTTGTTTTTTCATTGGGTCCACAATCTTCTAATCCTGGAGCACTTCAAAGTATTTACAGGAACAAGCCATAACAGGATCAGCCTCTGAAAAAGGCCTCGAGATCAAAGCTGAGGGGCGGCTGCCGACGTAAATATGGAAATAATATGACTCAGTGGGAGTACAGAGACGAGATTGGCAGACGGGAGAAAAAGATTGGTAGACACATGAGAGAGGAAGAGACTTTGTTTGAATGCCATACTGATTTTGTCCATTTGTTTTGTGTAACAAGTTCAGGAGTTTTGTTTTTTTTATTATTATTCCTCGGGAGCAATTTGTCCCGCAGGTTGCTGATTTTTTTTTTTTTCTTCCCTCAAACAGAGCATTGTGGGGGATTCAAACCAGCAGGCTCTCTGTTGAGAGAGTTATGGCTTCTCGTATAAAAACACTAAAAATAACCAATAACAAAGCCATGTGGCTGGAACCTGGCTGATTTATTTGCATGCAGGTAGTCAGAAACTTGTTAACAAACCATGACGCGCTGGCAAACGGCACTCTATCGCTCCATCTCTAGGAAAACAGTAGCTCACAGCCTGCAGCGTTGTGCTGACAAAATGCTGCACATGACCCGTGTTCATTTTCATAACCTCTGAAACACACCAAGGAAAGGCTGACTTCTAAAACCCACCAACGTTCTGAGGAGAAGCTGACACAAACAAAACGCTTGTTTGAAGAAGTGCAAATACGTGTGGAGTTCCCAGCAAGTGTTTCAACGTAAATACAGTGACGTAGAAGAATACAGCTCATGGATGAAGAATAACTAAATGCACTGATGGTGATACTGTTTTCTTTCTGCTTTGTCGAGAAATATGCAGTGCTGGCTGGATGCTTCCGGATGCCTGTAAATCGTGCAACATTGCTAATATGACAGCTGTCTCCACTTCAAACCCCCCCAACGCTTTCTTTTTGTCAAGTTGGTCTTAAATTGGTCAACAGCACGATTTTGTATGTTAAAGATATTATATTATGCTTTTAGGGGGTTTCCGTTCCCTTCAGGCGTGTTATAGAGCTGCTTTATTGTGCATGTAAAAGGTCTGCAAACTTACATCGTCCACGCCAAAAGGACTTATTCTCTCCCACAGAAATCTCTAATTACCAGCTTGCAGCACCTTGTTTGACGTCCAGGCTTTTCTTCCGCTACTTATCTACATCACCATGTTAGACCATAATGTCTGTCTCACAGTTAGTATGACCTAAAACAAAGAATGAACAGATTTCTTGCAGTCTGCTGCGTTTCCCATAGATCTACCAAGCCAGCATTGCCTTGCTTTCGTCAGACCAGCTAACCCTATATGTGCTATACTACTTAGCGAACCAATCTTGCATGTTTTTATACTGAAAGGGCAGAGGGGCATGTTCTACCTTCATGGCTGCACCTGCGCATGCATTTTACAGCAGTAAATGGAATTTGTTTGGAAGCTTCTTGTGCACAGCCTATGTAATTATACATTTATTACATTTTACATGAAATGCGATGAATTTACGCCTTGTGTAAACTCTACATTTTGCCCACCGGAGCAATCTGACTCTCACAATAATCAGTATCATCCTTCTTTTATCCTACAACTGGAAAAAAATCTAAACAATTAAACAAATTTGTGTTTTGATGATGTTGTAACCACATTTTAGCTTGCTGAAAATAGGTGTTAGACCAAATATCATCCATTTTTAAACAAGAAATCAATGCTGAAATTTTCTTAAGACTAAGTGGAGTGAGAAATGGCAGCTAGTTTAGACTGGCAGCACAAACGCGAAGCCACAATTCCAGTTATTTGAAACTCAAAAGTAGTCTTTGACTTTATTTTTTAGACTTATTCATTGGGTTCTGGCTCAGTGCAGACTCCCATATACTAACATTGTCATGCACATGGCCTATTCACATCGTTATTTCCCTTTACTGTATTTTGGCCTCATGGGAAATTCAATGTGAGTTTGTGACACCCCAGACAGGTAGTCACACACACATTTCTCAACACACTTAATAAACAGAGGAATATTTAAACTCGGTGTAACGGATTTATTTGACAGTTTTTCTCACTGTTCTCCGTGCTGTTATTTAATCTGAACTGCCGAGCTCCTGTTTCACAGTTTACTGTACACTGCTGCTCCAGCACACTCAGCTGCACTCACTCACTGCCAACCTAAAGCTTGTATCCATGCACTGATGTCATCTGCTTCGTATCAACGCTACACAACACGAGATGAGAGTGTCTGTTCCAAGCCATGAGGTTTTGCAGATTTAATATGCAGAAGTTAATAATTATCTGCTGGATGGCTGACTCCAGAGCTAGGTAGGGATTCAACAGAAACATGGGCTCGCTGTTCTCTGCTAACCATAAGTCAGCATCTCAGCACTTTAAACACTGAGATTGAAGTTAAACTGGAAAGTTGGAAAATTAGGTTGGCGTCTAAATGTCAGACATCAACCCACTGTTTGCCTTCTTTTTTTTAAGCTGCACTGAGAGGGAAATGACACAGCAGATAGATATTGGAGGTGGGAAGTGGGCTTGTCAAGTACAGTCGAGCAATAGCCAGGTATCCGTACAAAAAGAGAAAAAACATTTCAAGAGTACATTTAGAGCCCTTTCACATCCAACATGTTTGGCCCTGACATTCAGACTTTTCAGTTTGTTATGAAATAGTCTCACACAGCCAGATTTATCTCCACAGGACTGCGTCAGCACTTCAGAGTGGTCTGACTGCACCCTGTAATCATTCTGCTGTAGGGTCAAATAAAGGTTCAGTCACAACTGTCTTGGTAAGCCCGGGATGGAGTGATGGTGCCCCGACAAAATAGTGTCGGGAGAACTTATGTTGGAACATTTGCACGCTGGGAGGTGAGCATTGTCATTAAATAGGCTATTTCACTGAAAAAACCAAGCAAACTTGTCTTATTGCACAATTCATTTTTCAAAGCTGTCTGTTTTCAGCGTGTAGGTTTCTGCTTAGGGGTTGTTGTTGTTTCCCGTAGCGAAGGTGATATTGAAAATGGTAGGTGGAAAAGACGGGCTTATAACCACACTAGATCTGAACTCAAATTTAAAAAACCCCAGTTGTGAAAAAGGTGGTCTTGGTCTGGATCAAACTGAATCATGGAGCGGTTTGTTCCTAGTGTGAAAAATGTCTTCTGATGGTTTGAACCAATTACAGGAAGCTATCATTAGGAGTGGAAAAAGAAAAAAATAAGCTGCAGTAGCACATGGAGAGAGGATGAAACCGAGTTTTTAACTGAAACATTATAAAAAGTAAACTGGGAAAAACCAACAAAAACACGGATATTTTCCAGATATTTTCGGAGCGAATTAGAAAGAGAGAATATGGGAGGACGGGGGAAAGTAATGCCATCTGAAGATAAATTAGATCATCGACCAATAAGATGAAAATTTCCCTTTTATAATGATCTGGATAGCTCTCTAGGAACTTGTCTATAAACCAGTCTGGCTAAATATAGGGAGACGCAGCCCACCAAGGAGATGACGACAGGACACAGGCGGCGTATTATGTAAAGTTCTGAGTGTGCTCGCATCAATGCAACCAAAACTAGCTGGATCGAATTAATATAACATAACAAAAACCTTAACCTCGGTTCAGACTTTAATGTGTTAAAAGGTGCTCTAGATTACATAAATATGTTTGTCTTTGCTACCCTTCCATCTCTGTGCACTTTACCTTCACCCTAACTGGTCGAGGCAGATGTTCACCCTTCCTGGTTCTACCGAGGTTTGTTCTTGTTAAAAGGGACTTTTTTTGTTCCCACTGTTCTGAAAAAGGAGTTGTTGGACTTATTGTGGTTCTCAAACATTTTAAGACCTTCCCATGTGAAGTGATTGTTTACAGTATGTCTTCAACTGAATACACAATGTGGATTTCCACCTACCAACTATAAAACACAAAATTGTGTCTGTGCTATCATATAAGACTGTTCAGCATCTCAAACCAGCCGTTTTATTCCACCATCTCACCTTGTCCTTCAGCCTGAATGCCCGGCAAAGCTGACGCCAAACTTTTGTCAGGTCATAAGCGTCATTAGCTGGAGCTTTCAGCTGTCGAACTGTTTGACAGAACTTGAGTTCGCCACAACTGAGATCCAACATTCTTAATATAGCAGCGAGCCAGAGGGACGCAATGAATCACATTAATTTAATCAATTGCTCCTCGTGGATGCACTGACCATAATTTTCTTTTTTATTGATTAATTAATTAAATAGCTATTGATTTCAGCACCAATCTGGCGTTGCGACATAATATTCAGCTACAATGAATTATAATTGTGTCCATAAATCCAGTAGCTGGCTGCTCCTGAATATTCATTAAAACTTTCCGACAGTTATTTGTAGAAGTTGCCGACCGGTTGCGTATTCACAGAGTGGGTTGTTTGAAATAGTCACAGCTTATTAAGAACTTGTTTAAAATGAAGATGACTCCATGTTTCCTCTTTGAAAACTGCGGTGATAAATCTTTTTTTTTTGCTTCCTTTACATGTACTTTCATATGTACGCTCACCCTTTGCTTGTGCACAAAGCTGCGAGTGTGCATTTGTGTGTAGGAAGGTGTGTGTGTGTGTGTTGTTTGTGTGCGGGATAGTGTGTGTGTGGGCGCAGGGCAAGAATTAAAGAGGCCCTGGGATGAATATGTAGAGCAGATGTAGCAGCCGAGCTCAAAGGCTTAAGCCTGGAGCCCATTTGACACTGTAGGAAATGTCGTCTCTGACAGAAGGAAAAGCGACTGCAGGGTCACCAGGTTGAACTAATAACTGGGATCCTCAAAATGGTATAAACATATACAGAAGTATAAATGCTTGACCCTTCCAGAGGAGCGTTTCTGTTTAACAGTATAATGGAGGCTGTTGCCATAAGTCTGGGAGTGCGCTTTTACGACTTCCCCATTTAATTTCTGCTCCTAACATAAAGGCATTTGTAATATAATAAATGCCAGCAACTTCTAGGGGGAAAATCTATAATTCACTCCAGTTGGGTAATTTATTCCATTTGTTTAGTCACAAAGGGCTTTGGTCCGGATCAGAGACAACTGTCTTTCGAAAAAGCGAGCAGACTGGCCGCCGATCAGTCAGTTCCTCCGGAGCAAAAAACGGGGAAAACGTTTCTCTGTAGTCTCAACAACGCCTCCGAAACTCACGGGCCGTTTCTGCATCATAAGGAAACTCCATGTCAGCGTTTCATCTCAGGACTCCCACTCGCTCTCGCAGCTCTCTCCCTCCCTTTTGGATTCTTCGCTCTCAACTCGCAAAAAAACACACATGCCCATAAACAAGCAGAAGAAAAAACATCCACTAAAAGTCTGTGAATTGAAGCCTCAGCGCCGCAACATAATGCTAAGCTGTGAGAAAGACGTGTTTGATTTAGCAGCTGTCCCGCACGCAGACAGTGTCGCAGGAAACTGGCCGTTCGCTGCAGCCTAAAGGTCAAAGACGCTGATTTGTGACGGGAGAGTTGCTGAAAGGCTGGAATGGCAGTCGGGCTGCCTCGTCCAGCGCATGTAACGCTTGTCCATTCTGGTAGAGCAGCTTTGTGGCCAGTAGTTGATGACTTAAGATATTTTCGCAGCTACCAGGTGTGAACGTGTGTAACTGTGCAAATGTGGCAGCTGAGAAAGGGCATGTGTGCTGTGTTGACTTGTGCTCAGAAAAAGAAAAGCTTAAGATAGGTGTTAATTTCGTTCATGAAACATTGACAGAAAATCTGACAAAAAAATGCATTTTTAAACTTTGTAAGACTTCAGGAAAAATTTGTGATAATGTAGAAAGATGGAAAGAATAACTAATAAAGTAGCCGGTGTGACTTTTCAAAACTTTTTCAAACACATCTTAATAACTATTCTCCATGCAGAACCACACTTTATATCCTCCTTATTGGTAAGACAGCATCCCGCTACCTCCAACAACCTAATTGTCAGAGGCTGATGTAGCTGCTTGAGTTGTTATGCTAAAAAAAATAGCAGCTGTCAACTGTCAAACTTGTTAAAGAGTCTGTATTAGGCACACTTAAAGATTCATAATTTTATTTTGGGGGTCTTCTAGAATATGTTTACATGCTTTAAAGTCCCAAAAGCACGTTATTTTTCTAAGACTATACATTCCTGCAGCATCCTTTCTCAACCTCTTTCAGAAAAACTTTAAGGCACTTGCTAACTTTACTGCAGCTGTATTAAGATAAGTCTTTCTAAGGCAACCCTCCTGAAAAGCCCAGTGCACTCTGATTGGTCAGTTAGCCCCCCTAGCAAAAGTGTCTCACTTGTAAGAAAACAATGACAGACTGCAAGGAAGCTGCTTATCTTTTGTTTGAGGGCCAGACAAGCTGCGAGGCAGGCGTTATGCAAGTGTGTTACATGATGACATCATTAAGTAACAGAAGAAAGCTGAACTGTAAATGAGGCGTTGCAGGTAGAAAGTAGTGTTTTCTGTAGGAGAAAATATTTTTTTTTGTGTAGGTTTAGTAACTCGGCATTGCTTTTACTAAAACTGAAGGAAAGGAGGGGGAGAAAAAAGTGCAACATCTTTAACGTTGTCTCAAGCCAACACTAGACTTCAGCGAACAAGTAAATACACAGCATGTACTTTGGAGTGTAAAGCACCGGTGGGTGCATTAATGCTGACCGAGCAACCCAATCCTAACCCCAGTGAATGAACTGCTTGCGTTTTTGGAATGACATTTGTAACAAGAAACAGCGGCCGTAACCATGGTAGCTGTAAACATGAACAACATCAACAGTTGTGGCCTCACACTTTCTCACCATTGACTGTGAATAAAGATGGACAAAGCCTCCGTTACGTCACCCATAGGTTTCCTGAGGAGCAGTTTTGAGGTTCGCTATGTTCACTTCGGCCGTGGACGTCTTGGCAGAGCCTGACTTCTCCGAACTCAAAGCTAATCCAAAAATGAGTTGGACGAGGAGTGAAGCTGAGGCAGGCCATACAAACAACTGTGGGCCATAGACTGTCCTATTTATGGCTTCATATGGTTAAAACATGTGACTTTTATTAACATTCACCCCCATACAGTTGTCATGAAGGAAGAAATTACTGAAGCAATTGGGCCCAAAACCATTTTTTCGGTGCAAGGCTATAAACATGTTTATTTCTTCTGTAAAGCTGGATGATTTAAAGCTCCTCCTCAGTCACCAATTAAACCACGAAAAATGCTTCTCAGTTTCTCAAAATTACATATTTAGAATGTTTTACACGAGGATTATCCCTGTGCTCCTTATAATGGCAGAGCTGTCACTTCACACCATTGCTCCTTCTAGAATGTGCAAATCTGTAAAGTTTCTGCCTCTGTCTCCAGCACACCAGCTCACCTGCAGCTCTGCTCAAACACTGCAAAACTACTCAGTGGAAGGTTGTAATATTGGAGTGATTCAGGTGTACATGTTCGAATTGGGGCTGCAAGGTGGCGCAGTTGGTTAGCACTGTTGCCTCGCAGCAAGAAGGTCGCTGGTTCGCGTCCCGGTGGGGGCACCGGGATCTTTCTGTGTGGAGTTTGCATGTTCTCCCCGTGCAACGTGGGTTCTCTCCGGGTTCTCCAGCTTCCTCCCACACATTCCAAAAACATGCTGAGGGTAATTGGTGATTCTAAATTGTCTGTAGGTGTGAATGTGAGTGTGCTTGGTTGTCTGTCTCTAAGTGTAGCCCTGTGATGGACTGGTGACCTGTCCAGGGTGTCTCCTGCCTTCACCCTAAGTCGGCTGGGATAGACTCCAGCCCCCCAGCGACCCTAGTGAGGATCAAGCAGTGTATAGATAATGGATGGATGGATGGATGTTCGAATTGGAAAACTGACACTGAAGAAGAAAAATTACACAGAAAGTTGCACCCAGAAAGTTGATTGGTTAAAAACTGAAGCCAAACAAGGCAATAACTGTAGGTTTTTCTCTTGATGTGTCTTCCAGCATATAAAAACACCCCAAAAAAATCAGCATTTGGTTTTAATAACAGGGGGTCTTTAACATGGGGGCCACTGGGAATTGTTTTTGGATTCAACCTCAAGTGGCCATTTGAGGAACTGCAGCTTTTGTTGGCTTCATTCTTCAGCCCCAGATTTTGCCTCTTTTTCTCTCTCTGACAAAAACAACTAAAATGACTTCAGCTTTGAATAATTAAAACTCGAGCAAAAGTGATGACTGCCTCTTACAGTCAGTAAATGTTGATATTTCCTTGAAAGTGCAGGTTTTATGACTGTAATATTCCTGATTTCACTCAAAGATGTTTGGATTGACATTGCTGCCCAGCTGCTGCTCTGCGCCAGACACTATTTCAGATTCATCTCCCAGTCTTGGGTGACCGTGTTTATTTTTCTGGCAATGGAGGCACCGAGTGTTAGTTCAAGACACTGAACAAAGACCGTAGATTTGGTGTGGGAGATGGTATATTTGGACATCCTCACTTGTGTACAGTAGAGGCCCTGAAGCGCATTGCGGTATATATTTGTTTGCACCCGTCTGTCTCTATAGATATAACCGAGAAAGATGCAAACTCCCATATGGGACGAGGACTTAAAATAAGTTTGTCAAAAGCAGCGAAGACGACTCCTGTAAAGTTCTGAGATGTAAAAACATCTGAATTGTTTTAAATCTCTCGTGAAAGTCAGCATTGCTTTGCTAAAATGAAAGTGAAGAGTCAGAATGAGAATGGACTCATATGGCATCACTCTGCGTCTGTCTTATATCATGTACTTATCACTGACCAATTCCAATAGAGCCCGTTTTACATCTTTCTGCAATCCGTAGCATGGAACTTCAGCTATCTATTGAAACCATGTGTCTCATATTAAACACTTCCCTTCCACTTCAAATAAATCAGCCACAGTTGATGTTCTAACTTTATTGCAGCTGTATTAGACTGCGTCATCCCTCTCACATACTGCAAATATTCTTTTATTCCTGAGCAATAGCTCCCGTTTGGCCATTCAGATGTGCTAAAGGTGCAACAGCTAGTTCCCAGTAATGTCACTTTGTTCCGGGAGAAGTGGAAAATTCCGTGTTTACCCCCCTTTTTCAAACTTTAATCTTGCATTAAATTCGCTTAAAAAGAAAACCCTTTCACGGTTCTTTCGTGACAGAACGCTCAAATAGTTGGAGGGATCTATTTTGAGGAGCGCTGTTTAGAAAGGAGCCGCCACAACCCCAAGTCACCCCACCCCGGCTGCATCCCATCTCACCCCGGAGCACCTCCAGCCCTCCCACTCCTGCCTCCCCGGAGCTGCGCTCGCAAAGCTCCGCCGATGCTTCTCTGTGATAAAATAATCTCGGAGGTGAGGGTCAGGCTGCAGGAGAGGATGACACGCCTCTGACTCTCCTCATCCATCCAGGGCCTTTCATTACTAATCCCCATGCAGCTCCATCTTCCATGAAACCCCAACCGTACAGCCTCAGTCTCAACCTCAGCCCAGGGCCCTGAGACAGCCAGGCAGCCAGACCCCTTACAGAGGCACGGTGCCTTTGTGTGGCTGCGCTCCCCCAGCTTGTCTGCCTCCCATTATTCCCCCATTCGGGCTCCAAATCAAAGCCAGCTCACATATGAAATGCTTTTGAGGTTTAAAGCTTAACTATACCACTGGTGCAACTACTGCAGCTACTATTACCGAGGCTGCATGATGGATCAATAATCCAGACCTGTGGGGAAACTTCAATATTAATATGTTTGTGTTTCCGAACTAATTAGGCTCTAGTGATCAAGATAAAATATCTTTTTTTTTTCACATTTTATTATAATTGATAACTGCTCTGTCTTGTGGCAAGTCATGATTGCAGGTTACCTTTTATCATTCTCAGTTTGACAAGCGGTCAGTCAAAAGGAGCGCCAGAGGACTGGAGCCTCCAGAGTACAGAGACATTTTTCAGAAAGATTTTTTTTCTTTTTTGCAATTCACTCTTTATTTAATCAAGCGCGAGTGGAAATGAAATGACAGCTGTACCACTCTCACATACTTCCCCGTACGGTGATGATGGATGCTTTTTGATTCTTCTTTTTTTTTTTCTGATGTTCATTTTTGCTACGGTGCCCTTTCAATAAATATTTTTACGTCTGTCAGTTAATTCTGAAATTCCATCGATGAACTCTGTCCAGAAAAATAAACAGGGCAGCCACAGCAGTTGGCCTGGATGGGGAGTTGTTATTTTGTTCGGGCTATTGGCAGGGACTCTCCGCAGAAATATTGCTTATTTTGCTTCGTTTCAGATTCAAGCTTCTGACAGTTTATGTGAAAAACTGCAAACTGGATTGCCATTTAAACACAACTGCTCTGCTCTGTAATTACCAGCTCCATTCACACAGATGATTGGGACGCGCAGCCACAGAATGAGAATTGTTCTTAAGAAGATCCTAAGACGTATAACAAATTGTGGTCAAGCTGCAATCAGAAAGGGAAAAGAGATAATTTCCCCTCATCGTATTAGTCATCCTTTTTTTTTGTATCAATCTTTGCTTGAGAATTTAGCAAGAAAAACCGTGGAAATCCCAAAAGGGCAATTTGTTGGATAGAATTTGGGAAAACACTGTGGTGAATTTCAACGTCCGCTCTGTCACTCATATTTCTTTATAAAGGATGCTGCGCTGCAGAAATGTTGACACAATCACCTCAAAAATGTTCTGCGTCAAACCTTGCAGCTTCGTCGGCTGGTTCGGATCCAATCGCCGGGCTTTGTTTTAAAAGTCGCGAGTGGGCCAGTGGCCGTAGTGGCCCACAACCCACTGAGTGGGCTCGCTCAAAAATAGAATGGTACATTCCAAACCAATATAACAGCGGCAGTGCACCATCACAAGACCGCAGTAAATGGCAAAATTATTGTGCATACTTTCTGAGGCACGCCTAAAAAACCCCACTGTGTCCACATGCACTCCCGCTAACATCAGGTAGCACTTAAGTGTCCTTCGCCCTAATGTATGACTAAACATGCTGCCCCTTCACCGAGCTGCCCTGATATGCAGAGAGGGACACTACCATGTGCTGCTGCCGCTGCCTCACCAGGCAATAAAGACACCCAGGCCTTCAATAACAGGATATGGTCTGCATTTCTCATTTTGAAAATGTGCACAAACAGCTCTTTAAAATAAAACGCTGGAGCTTCTGTTTGATTAAAAAAAAAAAAAAAAAAAAAAAGACAAAGAGTCACAGAGCAGCCGCCCATTTCCTGGGAAACTTTTTGCTGTGTCGCTTAAAGCTTTGTGAAATCTTTTTTTCCTCTCGAACCGTGCAGACTGCTGTTTTTCCCACTCTCGTGTTGTAAAAATCAGGAATGTCCCAGCCATAATGAAGCAGCTCTCTAAAAAGACAGGATGGGAGAAAATTGAATTAATGTTAATATGGCCATTAGGTTACCACCCAGCAGGAGAAATATGGCAAACCTCAGCCATTCATGCTGCACCGCTGTTAATCACTTTGTTACACTCCAAACTTTCATCTGCATAGTTTTGGCCTGGAGCAAGGGGGGGGGGAGAAGGCAAACCCAGAGCTAAACCAGAGATCTGTCTGCAGCGTAGTCTGTCTTCCAACCACGCACTGAAAGCTCCTGGTGAACACACAAACTCTGCTGTGAGGTATCCTTGAGGAAAATATCCACTTACTTCGCAGCAACACACAAAGGTGCGCCTCAAACCGGGCTGAAATAGAAAAGCTGACACACGCCGTCACTCTAGCTGTGTCAAATATCCCTCCTGTTTCTAGTTCTTGGGGGTGAGTGTATCTGCCAGGGCTTTTTTTTTTTTTTCAGGAGGCCACCGGATGAAAAGGGGGCAGTGACTTGGACCGAAGCTGTCAAAAAATTTTTAATTTAATCTTGATGGAAAACTTTGCCTCATGCAACAAATAAGTTATAGAGTTTTACATCTGCTGGGGCTTTTATTTGCAGGAGAATTTATGGTCTAAATATTGACTTGAAATTGGTCCTTTAATTAGCCGTGCCAGTTTGAAATAAACAGCAACGGCAGCAATGAAATCGAGCAAGTCCTATGCTCGTTCGCAGATCTGAATCTCCCCCCCTGTAAGCTTGTTGGGAGTATTTGTGTATATCTCTGTGAATCATCTGTTGTATATCAAATAGATCCACAGTTTCATCTGACAATGGGAGTAGCATCAAGATCAATGCCTTCCAGATCTGGCAACCCGATAGCCTGGCTTTCTTCTCCCTGTAAACAGATCATCCATTCAAAAGCTTCTACGTTTTACTTAAGACCAGCCCAGGCTCAGTGTCCGCTGACTGGTTCCACGTGTGTGCAGGCGGCACTGACTTGTCTGTGTTGTGTGTGTGTGTGTGGTTGTGTTACTCCACTGAGGGGGTCATGAGTCACTGGAACACGGACGTGACTGATGCCCTCTCTAAGACTTACTCTAATTACCGCTGAGGTGTCGGTGATTGCCCCGGTGACAATCCTGAGCTCGGCCGGTGTGCTGTTACAGCCTGGCCAAGATGACACTGTCACAAAAAACCAGAGTCCGTAAGCTGTAATTGTGCGTTTTCAAAAAGCGCTGCACCGCTCAATCACTACACACCTTGACGTTTGGATGTGCGTAGGTTGTGGCGAGCGGCGACCCTGTCAACTGCCGTAATAATTGCTGCTGAGTAATGTTCTCGCTTTGGCTCGGATTGCAAAAAAGCTCACCAATAAATCTGGAGGCCATTTTAGGACGTCGCCCAAAAGGCTCATGCATGGGGGGAAAAAAAAAAAAAAAACCTCGACTGTTATAAGCCAAAGAAATGGCAAAGTTGAAACCATACAACCTTAACAACATCAAATTAAAGCTCTCATCAAAAGTTGGCTGCCGTGGAAAGAGGGCGAGAAGGCACAAAGTTGGCCAACAAAGCAGCGCAGTTAGAGGAAATACCCGCACCGCTGACTGCACAGAAGCACAGCCTCTAGTCATTTCCAATGCTTGCAAAGACAATGGGGATACGCTGAGGCTTAAGTAATAAGCCCAAAATGACTTCCAGAGCGGCAGGCCTCCTCATTTCAGCGTGGCAGCGATGCGGGGAAATCAGAGCCACGCGAGCTGAGGGTTTCGTGGAGGATCAAAGATCGTGATTAGCCTGCACTGTCCCGTCCACCATTATGGGGAGATCTGCCGCCGATGGCAACCATATGCCGGCCGGATTAACCTCTCCATCACAATCACTACCCAAAGGAAGAGAAGACGAGAGAGAGAAGAGAAGGAAAAAAAAAAAAAAGTGGAGGAGAGCAGAACAGGGAGGTGAGAGGAGGGAGGAGTGATGAGAGGAGTGGAAGTGGATAGGTAGAAAACATCAAATGTCAGTCATTGATGTGTGGCATAACACGTGTGCCCAATATGCAGGAAGGCTTTTGGCAGGTTTCCCTGACCTATATAGTCCGGAAGTTGGAGAAACTGCAGGCTGAAACAAGTCTTTCAACTTTTAAATGAGCCACAGTAGATGCTCTGTACTGCACATTTGGAATTTCAATAAAGCCGATACAAGTGAGTTTAATTCCTCAAGCTGTGTTGCAGGATGGGGTCATCGAATCTAGCGAAAAGTTTGTCGTTTCATTTAAATCTATACTGAAATATGACTTCTCGTGACCCTTATAAATATTAACTGAAAGGATACCGACTTTATTTTAGGTAGAACAGAACGCAGGAAATGAGCGGCGAAAAAGTTTGGAAAGTACTTGAAACAAAGGTCCCAGCCGGATGCAGTTTATGGTCAATGAGCTAACCCCGAGGCCAGAGAGGAGAATTTACCACCAGGGTGCCCCATTCTGCAGCTATTTTTCATATTCTTCCATTTGTATAGCGAGGATAAAACTGTTTATGGACATATGTGTGGAAAATGTGTTTAAGCTACAAGCCTGAACATTTCCCATGGCAGCAGCTGACTGACATCTGAAAGCTGGCGTTGCAAGGAGACACACTGTCAACATCTGTGGTACACAACTCACTGGAGAACGTCATACCCCTGAATAGCCTACAAACACTAATAAAAGGCATCCCCTGAAACCACTGGCTATTACCCATTTACAACATTAACAGCAGCAGCAGCAGCTCCCATTGTGCAGTTAGGTTTAAATTTTACATAGAAAGTAAGAGCTAGTTAGCGTAGCTCGCTGTAGTTGACGGGGACTCCAGCTAAGAGTTTATGAAACACCCGCATGATGCAATTTTCAGTGTTGTTTTTGTTCCACTGTGAGGTCCAATCAAAAGTTCAGAACCAGTTTTTTTCGTCGCGCTTTCAGCATTGGTATCTTAGCTACAAGTGTTTATGTGACCTTTTGCAGGCCGGCGCTGAGTCAAAATCTGCAAAGATGTCCATCAAGAGGCCCAAACTGGCCCGACCTTCATGTTGAGAACCGTCAGTGGTGATGGGCGTTAGGTCTGCAGCTACAACCCAGAGTTCAAACCGCAGCCTTTCCAGTGGAAGTGCCAGCAGTGTCCAAAATGAAGGTGCCTCAGGTCAGGTGCGCACCAAACGGGTCGTCGTTTTCTTCAATATTCATGTTGTTGTGCATCATGAACTTGTTGCTCAGAGTCAGACTGTCAGCGACGAGTTCTGCCGCAACATCCTAAAACGTTGAAGGGAAAACATTTGGTGACCTAAACCGTGGCATGTTGCATATACGCAGTGGGTCACTGTTCTGACAGTAGAGGAGTCCCAGGGCATGTTGCCAATGGCGCTTGATGCCCTTGAAACAAAAATAAAATCTTTTCCTAAATTGCACTTCTTCATCAGGTTGTTCTCCAGGATTTTTGTATACTTTGCTGCATTCATTTTACCCTCTACTGTTACAAGCCTTTGAGGGCCTTCTGCCAAGAAGCATTCCCACATCATGATGCTGCCACCTCCATGCTTCATGGTGGACATAGGTGTTTGTGATTATGTGGAGTGTTTGGTGTCTACTAAACATAGCATCTAGTCTTATGGCCAGAAAGCTCATTTTTGGTCTCATTAGACCAAAAGAACATTTTTCCAGTTGACTTCAGAATCTCTCACATGCCCTCTGGTGAACTCTGGTCAAGCTATAATATGAGTGAACAGGCAGCAGTTGTATGTGAAGTTGCTCCCACCTCAGCTACTGATGCTTGTAACTCTTGCAGAGGAGTCATAGGTGTCCTGGTGGCCTCCCTGTAGGGTTAGGGTCTTTCTGACACAGCCACTCGGTTTTTGAGACTGGCCTTCTGTAGTTTGATTTACGCATGTGCCGTGATACTTTAATTTCCTAATGATGGCTTTAACTGTGCTCCAAGGGATATTCACTGCCTTGGAATTTTTTTTTAATATCCATTCCCTGACTTCTGATTTTTAATAACCTTTTCACAGAGCTGCTTGAAACGCTCTCTAGTGTTTACGGTAGAGCTACAGCCAGGAGAACTGATTCACCAGTGACTGGACCTTCCAGATACAGGTGTCTTTTTACTACAAGCACTTTAGAGACATTCACTGCACTCAGTTGATCTCCATTTTGACTAATTGTGTGACTTACAGCACCAATTGGCTGCACCTGTGTTGAATTAGGTGAGTCACTTTAAAGGGGGGTGAATGCTCACGCAATCACTTACTTTAGGTTTTATATTTTTAATTAATGACATTACTTTGTGGAAATCTGTTTTTACTTTGACATGAAAGTGTCTATTTTTGGAAATTCTTGTCAAAACAGCCAATGTTGAAAGACAAGAAAAGGGGGAAACTTCTAAGGGGGGTGAATGCTTTTTACAGGCACTATATATACTACAATATATTATATATAGACTAATTTATTTGTTAAAAAAATTATTTTGTTCGCAGTTCAGCTTTACCAAATGAACCATAAAAAACTGTAGAAATCCAATATATGTAATTCAGTTGTTTGTCTCTCTATTATATGTCTCTTTTCAAGCCCCCTCCCCACTCTGTGCCTGTTCCAGATTACTCAGATGAGCCGATGAGTCCTAAGGTTTAATGGGCCTCTGCTTTCTTTCATCAGTAGAGAGCCCAGTCATCACTACAGAGTGGAAAGCCTATGTGGGCTTGACTGCTCGGGGAATAGGAGCCGGATTAAGTGATATCATATTGTTTAGCAGGGGATCTCCCTCCCTTGGCAGCAGCCCTGAGATTCAGTCATGCCTTCAATAGGTGGGTAGTCATCGAGTTTTCAGATTCGGCTCTGTGAGCGGCGATATCTGCACTGGTGATATTTTATCTTGCAGCTGTCATGACAATAAATTGAAATTAAAATGAAGGCATTTGTTAAAGAGGGATGAGTCACTTGTATATCATACAGGCACATTACACACACACACACAGAGCATCTGCTATGGTCTGTCTCTCTGTTCTCCAGCTGAGAAAGCGAGTGGGTGGGACCTGTCACTTTGTTCCCTTGAGGCCTGTTTTTGCCGAGTGAGTTTATCTGAGGCCAGAGTAACGGTTTATATATGTTCTGTGTAAAACATGTAGTCCTGTTTAAAGCAGCATGTGCCATGAGGGCACTCGGCCTGAAAAGCATTTTGCGCCGGGATCCCGTTTGCTTACAGTGAAACTTACTGTAGCGCAGGGATGCTTTAGGGAAACCTGGCCCTGGTTATGAGAGAAGGTCAGGGCAGATAACTGCTGCTGCTTACAGACCTTGTAATAGCAGTTCACACTGGGCCTCAGATGGCTCCCCTGTGGCATTTTAACTCTCACAACAAAAGACAATGTCAATTTCAGAGCCCTGATACTCTGAAACCCGAACTCCCCGACGCCCTGGAGTATTGTGCAAAATTAGACCATCCAAGAGAAATTCATGTCTCGCCGAATTAGACTTTACGCTTGAATAATACAACAAGTATTTCCTCATTCAGTTTGAGGTTTGCTGAGCTAAATGAAACGAGGGGATACTGTACCTGAAACAACACAAAAGCATTGCGGTCGTATTAGGGGAACGGATATTTGTGAATCGGGCGGTTTGTGCCTGTGAATAAGCAGACCCTTCCATCCACCATTCCGCTCTAATTAGGTGCAACAGATTCAATATAAACGTCACGGACTTTCATATAATCCTGCCCATTAAAATAAGAACCACCATTAGGGAACACTGATGTAATGAGTGTTATGAATGCAAGCAGTTCTAAATGTCAAATGTCATTTATCACGGCCACCCAAGTTTCTCCGTGTTACGAAACCTTAAGGTTCACAGAGGATTATCAAAATGCGACATGAGTTCTTCTCTTGAACAAACACGAGAGTTCTGAAATGGTAAAAAATGGAAGAAAGAATAGATGTCATAAAGTGGGTAAACATTTTTTTATTATGCTTGGCTTTGTTGAATTTAGAATTTGGCTTTCTATAGTAGGATCCTGTGTAAATACTGCAAATTTGAGCTACATGTGCAGTTTTGCAGCGGTGGGAGAAATCACACATGCAATGAAGATAAACACTGAAGGACCAGGGCTTAAGGCTGCCACTGACGAATCCTAAAATGTCCTTCGTGCATCCAGTTGCACATTGAAAATCGTGGATCAGTGCTAGCTGCAGGCTATTAGTGTTTACAATTCACCAGCTGTTGTCAGCTGACGTGATGTTTTGAGCTAGCCAACTCAAAGGTGTTGAATTTCTGCCTAGAAAGCAGCAAATCCTGAAATATTAAGCATGCTACAAAGTGCAATTCCTCAAATGTCCACTTGAGGCTGACACCAAAAGCGAGTCAATCCCCATTGACCCTCATGGTAAAATGCATAACTTTAAAGCAGAAACAAACATGTTCACAGCCTGGAACAAAACATGGTTTTGGTCTCTATGGCTGCTCTCACCATTCGTGACAACATTAGAAGGGATGAATTTATATAAAAAATCACCCTTTCAAATTGTATTGAGGCTGAGAGTTGTGTATAGTTAAAGGTGTGGCCACTTTCAGGGACAGATGTAACATGACAGTCCATGAGCTGCCCTGGCTCTAGTCAAACTTCACCTCTTGTTTAACTTTTGGATTAGCCCGGAGTCAAACACTGCCAAGATGGCGACTCCCGGAGCTATGACATTGAACTTCACAACTGCTCCTTGGGAAAACTACAGGTAACGTCATGGAGGGTTCAACCGTCCATCGTTACGTATCGTCAGTAGTCCGTATTGTACCTACCAATAACTTTAATCAAAAAATATAAATCGAACCATGTCTTCTGTCAGTGTCGAGTCAATGTTGTTCTTACATAGATGGTTAACCAGTCTCATTGTTTACTACAAGTTCCACCTCCTTTACAAATATTGAGCGATATTTTGCCATCCAAAGCAATGTTTGGACCGACCTACACCCTCTAATGACAACACGAAAATTGTTGGAACACGCAAGCCGGTACCTGCACACCTGGTGTCACGGCAAAGACAGTTCACTATGGAAAGAATTGCCACCCTTTATCATTTTCACATCTAACACTGTCGGCAACAATTGTTATGTTTTGCAGCGAAGAAGTCTGTCCGTGCGCAGACAGTGAGGCATTAGCAGCCTGTCCACGTCATTTTACAGCCAAATAAATGTTACCTGGATAGCAGTTGACTGTTGACTCATCAGCAGGCCGGCTCCTTCGGCTCCTTTTAGGCACATAACTGAAATATTTTGATCACTTTAATCTAAGACTTTTAATCATGAGAGTTGAGCAGCAACTTGCCCTGTCATGCTGTGAAACACAACATGGGCCAAAGGAGAGACTGAGAGCCGTCAACAGGTTTAATTGAGATGAGCTCAGTTTTTTTTTTTATCACCAGAACTCAACGCCTTGATACTCACCATTATTTAACTTAATGCCTTCATAATTTCCCTGTAATGCAGCTATAAAAATGATAAGTGAAACATACTTTGTGTGAAATAACTGTATTACCTAAATAAGAAGCACCAGATACACACTATTGATCACCCGTTGACCTTTTTTTAAAAATAGTTTATGTTGTTTTTTTTCCCGCCATACAATCTTTGGTGTGATTAAAAGTTGCACTCCCATGTGTGGGAGCAATATTAGAAACGCATTTCAATGCAATGCAGTCCAATAACTTGTAAATAATAATTTGTATAATGATAATTATCATTTTACTGCCTAAGTGGCAGTTTTATTGTACTGCATTGCTTTTAAATTAGAGGTGTACATAATTAAGTGGAGAGAGAGTGTATGTCTAATAGAATATGTCGGTTTAAAAATTCTCACAGTATTTGTAGTGCTCAACATGTGAACAGTTTTAGCAATACTGCTTTTTGTTCCTCTTAATGGGAAAATGACTAAAGAAAAAATAATTATTGGATGCTTTTGACCACCTCTCAGACTTTACATGACTAATTTTAGACATAAAACACTCCAAAAATATACATACATGTAAGTAAAACACTGTGTACGTGTTACATTTCTAGACATATTTGTGTTTAACAATAAATGATGTAGTTCTAAAAAAAAAGAAGCGCAGTGTGTGAAACTGATTTGGCCTCTAAAGTGGAGCAGATTAGGTCTGCATTATTGCATAAATTAGCTTTTCATGGCAGAACTCACAAGTACTTTCTGTGCTTTTCGACCAAGAACTGTACAGTGTTTAAGTGTTACTACATTTTAAAGTGAAAAAGCAGAACCTGGGTGTATTGATTCATTCCCCTCATGCTGAAACTTTAGTAGTGCCTTCTGGAAATATCTATTCCTGTGGTTGGTTATCCAAAGAACAACACAAAGAGACACTTAAGAACATTTCATCAAATTTCATGACACGGAGAAAAATACAACAAGACAAATATTATTTTTAAGTTTATGACAGTTGACAGTAACTGTGATATATGAAGTGCAATGTGTAAGTTAGAAACTTCTTCAGTTCTCAAATACGGCGAGGAATCTTCCAGAGGAAACAGCTTTAAGGATGAAGTGTTCCTTCAATCTATTTTGAGTGAAAGTTGGTTCATTTAATATACTGGAAAATCACATTTTCTATGCTGGTCTGCAGCATAAAAGTCAGCGAGGGGAAGATTTAGAATTCCAAATAAAGACGGAGACAGATTTTGTCTTTAATGTCTCGTTCCTGTTATTGCAGCGGGATCACATGGTTACACTTTCCTCGAGTCAGTAAACAGTACAGCAAATATGTAAGTTGGACAAGCTGGAATGTCTCTCTGCACTTTAAGTTTTGATTAACTTCCTAAGCTTTAAAAAATCTCCTGCAGTGAGGAAGAGCTTACAGTTAATTGCGTTGCGATGATGTCTGCGCAGACATAAAAATGCTGCTTCCCCACCCCGACTCTTTAGGGAAGACACCAAGGGGAAAAACTGTAAATCCTTCATGTGCAAGACTTTCAGCAATTTAGTCACCCTTTGAAATCTGCCTTGATGAGCAGTAATTGCGATCCAGACCCTTCCATCATCTGCACACTTTCATGTCCCCTCGGTGGGTCTTGAATCACGGCATCTCGTGGTCTCCTAAACGACCCTTTGGGTGTCTGATCTCGGGGAGAGGACCACCAAAACTGCAAAAACTTTGGCACCCGAGAAGGTCCTCTGGTGTGCCCATTAAATCATCATGCCCCTATTCCCATCTCAATATAGCCACGTATTTCTGGACAAGATAAATATTTGACTAATACATACTGTAGGTTGCAGCAACTGGGCTCGGGCCAGAAACACCACTATCAAAACACGAGTGAAAGAGGAGCATTCACCGGCCGCTGATTATTGCAGATGCAGTGTTTGCACGTCTCTGATAAGGCGGGATCTTGATTTTGTTAGAGTGACTCAACTCAAATTATACCCCCTAAATAAAACATTGAACGCTGACCCAAAGCCACAAAGTCGGGCTTTGTATTTTGATTGCTTATTGCTACAAATTAGTTCCTTACAAATAACATCTAGAAACTACGCCTGGTGCTCGCCCTCCTGAAATCTGCCGGCTGAACTACTATTTGATAATGAAATAGAAAAATAATTGCAGACTAAATGTCCTTGGTTTCAAAAGAAACTTAGTCCACACTCGGAGCTTTTGCTTCAATTACAAACTGTTTCAAAAATATCAGATATAATGTGGAAAAAATAAACACTGATAATTTGTTGAGAGACAATTTTGAAATGTTTACGGTATCTCAGTTACATAATGCCTTTTGGGTTGTAGTCCAATTGGAGAGACACTGCTGGCTTTCATTAGCAGCAGGCATTTTTCTCCATCATATTGAGCGATGCTGCCAGAAGTCTGTGCTTCTGAAAACATTGCAGGGCCCTGCCAACAAGTCTCCCCCCCTCTCCCCTCCTCCCGCCGCCGCCTCACCCCCGGAGCAGCCAGAGCGGGGCCGGATTGCTGAAAGGCAGCACAGGCAGCGTGGCTCATCTCCAAGCCTGGCCACTTTGGAAATCGCCACACGCAAGTGCTGGCCTCCCTGTCGGTGGCGTGATGGGGTCACCTCTGGGGCCTGGGGTGGGTAAACACACATGACCCAAGACAAACTTTCACAATTCCGCCAGGTGTGCAAACAGGAGGCCGCAAAAATACCCGGAAAAAGTCTGACCATGCAAAAACAATATAACTGCCTCTGATGAACTCCTACGAAAATGCAGGAGGAGAGGCAGAAAAAAAAAAAAAAAGGCCGAGCTGGTCCGAGTGTGGAACTGCTGTCAGCGGAGAGGGCACAGAAAATCCGTCATGTATTAGAAAACGAGACAGTTTGGATGAAAAAACGCTCACCTGTCCTGATTCGCCACCAACGTGGAACTCGTCCAGCCCACCCAGTCGGCCGACAAAACCCAAAACTTCGCGGGGAAATAAAATGAGAAACAGGAAAAGAATACATTTCTGAGATTAAATCTGAGCAGGCCTACGTTTTGCCTCGTCTCCAGAATTCTAGCTCAGTAAAGCTCCCCATGTGGCCTATGATCTATTTTATGTCTTTCTAGTGTTTTTTTTTTTCTTCATCGCCTGCACCAGGAATCCAATCCACCCTGTCCTGATCCATTGTCTCCTGGGCCCGGTGAGTCCTGGAGCTGACCTCTGTGGGGAGTCTTCCAGGCACCACATGTTGGTTTTGTGTTCTTATGAACTCTTACTTGCTTGAGCAGTTGGGCCTATGGCACCAAGTCTGAAGGACACAGCAAAACAAGGATTTAACTGCAACCAGATGCAGCACTGTCCTCCCAGATCATCTGTTATGCTTTGTGTCAGATCTTCCTCAGATAGCCACGCTGCCAGTAGACGAGGATGCCTGTTTGTTTGTTGGCGAGGGACAATCAAAGCGTTCGCAAATATGCTCTAATTCTGGCTGCCAGCTAACGCCATGGCACAGGCCGCACATCTGGCTTTGCATTTCTGGATATGTTTTTTTCCATGTGCGACTTCAGAATTATTCATTAATGTGGCCGACGCACAGTGTAACGACAAACAGATAATTCTTTTTAAACTGCAGTAAATCTTTGTCATAACAACACGCAACCCGAGCCAAACCCGTTCCTGCTCTATAATGATATCATTGTTACAGCTTACCTCTGCTCACCCCTGCCGCTAGACAGCGAGCGAGCACGTAGCAGCCTGCTGGTTATACTATTAGCAATACAGATGAGAGATGTCTGCATGTCTGTAAAGTCAACCTGTAATTATCATGGCTGTATATCCCCGGGGCGAGAGACTAAGTCAGATTTATAGATTTATTCTGTCTTCAAATTAGCATCATGCCTCGGATTCCAGCATTTCATCTCGCAGGCTGCAGGAATGTTTTGAGAGTAAAAAAAGGAGAGTCATTGTAATTCACAACTACACATCCCAAAACCACCATCTGTGAAATAGTGTTGGAAGAGGCAACAATATGTGACTGTGCTGTTCAAAGCCCCACATATTAGGAGAAGTCATTTAGCTGCACATGTGCTCTTTTCGTCCTCTCCGGGACTGTTTGTACAGAAGTTTGTACGCTGTTTAGAAATACGACTTATTACAGCGAGACGTGTTATTAGAAGGCCACAGTTACTGGAACTGCATCAGGGTTGTTTTGTGTGTGTTTTTTTTTGCCAGCTTGTAAGTCATGAATGATTTTTCCTGCTACAGTTCAGCTCACAAGTGGAACCAACTTCCACGAGTAAACACATGTAGTGAAGTTTATGCAGTATGAGCTTATTAATTATCATCTTGAGCCACTGGAAAGGGTACTTGGAGATGCTTTATTGGAGTTTTTCATTCTAGAATTAGTAAATTTGATCAGAATATTAGTAGGATTGCTTAAAATGCATTCACTTTAATGCAGGGTCAAGTAGTTCACACTGAAATATGTTCCATTCAGCTACATTTTATCTTGTAATGCAATCTTATTCCTGAAAAACTGTTTTAAAATAATATTTTAAAAATGATTGATGAAGACACAGTGATAAGAAAAGACCCCCAGGTGTAGACTGTACTACTACAATATTTATATTGTATATATTCAATTGAGTATTACCTACGTAAATAACATTTTACTTCAATTTAAACGCATTTACGACTTGTTACTCCACTACATTAACCTGACAACTACTACTTTGAATATTTTTGCACATTAAGCCTTCACATGCAAATACACCACTCGATAATTTACACATTTTGATGATAACATCTCTGTTCTTTATCATTTTTCGTCCATTAATTTTACTTGTATTGGAGTATTTAACATTATTAATCTAAGTATGGGATGTACTGCTTCCACTATGGAAAAATCTACTGATAGAGAAATGTTCGCAAAATTTCCTTCAGGTACGCGTGCAGATTCAAATATTTCTCCCGTGCCACGTTTTGCAACAACACGGAACACCCACCTTTGTTTCGCTGGAATTTCGAGTGTCTCTCTCCCATCTGCACTCTAATTTTTAACATGAAAATTTAATTTGCATGCATTTTTCAACAGCACATATTGGAATGCCTTCAGCGCCGCGCCGCCCGGCTATACAGCGCCGTAAACGAACGCTCGTCCTACTGAGAAGTTGGAGAAGTCAAATTTCCAACATACATTTGAACATGATTCTGTTTGAAGTTTGGAGGAGTAAATACATTCCTCGGCTGGCTTGTCCCGGATTGATCTCTGCTGACTCAGAGGAAAGATTGCGCACCTACCGAGCATCTAATAGACAATGCCCGCGGGGTTTACCTCTGTGCACGACTTTGTGTGCAGAACAATGTTTACAGTTCAGCCCAGTCCTTGGGGTAAGAAACACAGACGCTCATTTGTACGGTGTTTTCTGCAGACTTCAGTGTGTCGGCGAGGGAGAAACATTAATTTTACAAGACGTGCAGGTGATAAACATCGACTCAAACAAGCCGAATTAATTGTTCCGCTGTTTTCATACCGGGCTAATATACTTGTACAATGCGAAAACACTGCTTCCTTTTTGCTTTATTGTGGATAAATCCGAGTTGACTTGGAGAATTCCCATCTGATTTGAATCTGATATTCAGACAGGAATAAGATATAAAGCCATAAACTGTGGTGGAGTTGCTCTTTTTTTTTTCTCTTCTCTCCAATGATTATCCAAAGACAATGCAGCCAGTGAACTCTGGGAGCTGGCCTGCCTGAATGCCTGCCTGCCTGCCTGCGCTCCAGGCTGTATTATGACTGGTTCAAGTCAGCGTCCTGCTCATACATCTTTCTAAAATTATACACCACAATGAAGAAAAGCGGCCACTTCTAAACATTGTCAAAAATTCAGATTTAGATCCCCCCCTCACCTCCCTCCTCCTCCTCCTTCCTCGTCTTTTTTTTTTTTTATCTTGTTATTGTGTTACACAGGGACTGAAAGACGAGTCACAGCGTTATGAAATCATGTGAGGAGGGCAATTATCCATCACAAAAGCCCCACAGAAAAAAATAAAAAATAACCCACCGACTGGAGGAGACAACAGAGCCTTTTGTTTGCCCCATTGTCAGTGACACAGGGCCGAACTCCTCCTCATAATAGCTTGTTTCTCCAGTGAGCTGTCTGCCTTTATCAGGCACACTTTGTTCTCCTCTGCGAGTAAACCAGGGTTTTTTTTCTCAGACACATAATGGGGCGGCTTATCTATAAGCTCGTTCAGGTTGTTGATTGGCTGCCCGTGACCCCCACGTTTGAGTCACGGCCAGCGCAGAGTTAATGTATTCTCGCAAACACTGTCATTTCTGTTATTGACATTTGGCGCAGGGTGACGGCACCATGTGACCGAGGTGGCGGGGGGTGTCATGTGACCTCTCTGTAGTGGAGTTGTATCATCGGTGTAATTACGATGCTGACTTTGCAGTTCGGCAGCTTGAACTGCGTTGACCTCGGCCCGAGCTGCTATTGTGAAAAATCTCCCAGCTGTTGACGGCTGACCACACAATGACAGGGTTTGAAGCCGGCCGCGGCTCTACTGTACCAGCCCGACTGGACGGGCGCTGTAAAACCAGCGAGGAGCATCTCCGAGGTCCTTTTAGCCGCCGTAGGTTTCAGCTCGGGGTCTCGGCGGCCGGACCTGTCCTCACCTTTAACGCAGCATGGCATACATAAACCAGACAGCAGGACTCCTCGTGGAGGCTTTTTCATACAGAGGTGGAGAAATAGCAGGAGACGAGCGCCTTGCCAAAGCATGGAAGATATATATAAGTCCGACTCCATCTACTTAGCACACAAATTAAACCAACTTGTCAGTGAACATTTAGAAATCATCGCTTGGGTCTCAGCGGGCCTCGCTGTTTGAACTGCAGTGTAGGTAGGCACTGTTTATCCTGGAGCGGACCCATGATTAAAATGAGGAATCGAGGAAAAAAAAAAAAAAAAGAAATGGCTCTCGGTGGTCAGCCACAGCCTCCACCAATGATCTGACTTTCCCCCCTTCTTTTCTTTTTTTTTTTTTAGCGATTTTATGTAATCACAACTCCAAGAGCTATTTTTAATGTGTGTTTAGGTTGTGCGCGCGCCATTCGATATTAAACATTTCCCCTTATTACTTAAAGGCCGACTTTATTTTCCCTCAAAGCTGTGACTCCAAAAACAGCTGTCCAGACACCACAAGAAAGGGGCCTTAAGTCACTGGAAGATGTAGATACCACCGCTGGACTCCAGAAGAAAAATATCTACTTTTCATTAAGATTATACCCATACCGTACTTCACCAAACAATTCACATAAGAACATCAACATCCTCTTTTGGCGACGCGGCGTCACGGATTAAGTTTCCGCGCTTCCAATGAGTCTTGGACGGCGTTGAAGCGAACCTCTCGGCGGCTTCGTTCTACGGCTGCCGGTCGGGCGTCGTGCAGCCCCGCGAGGAGAGATATTTACGTTCACACCAGCGGGCCAACAGGAGCTGATTGCAAGTGGTGTTTGTTTCCAATGAAAGCACGTTAATTCGGGCTCGGCCGCAGTGTAAACTACCTTGGCGTTTTACAGATGTCGCCTGTTAAAGTGAATCACTGTACCTGCCTGTTTGCCCCCCAACCGGGGGCCGTTCTGATGCCCTGCCAGAGAGAGTACACAACACGAGCCAAAAAGGGGCTATTAATAAGCCCTTCCTTTTCTAATACTGTAATCCCTCCACGTGTGTCATGTCTGCTCCGGAGCTAATTATGTCACGTCGTTTTTAGCTTTCTCAGGAGAAGAGACGCGAACACAGACGGCCCTCTCAGCCTCCGTCTGAGTTAATTTTAACCCATCTTAGGTGTCATTATCCTCCAATATTTTTTCCAGAAATACTCGCAAAAACACTCGAAGGTCATCCGTTGCGACATAAAAAAAAAAAAAAAAGACGAGGAAGCGGCGAACGTCCTAATAGCACGTGTAACTCCAACACATGATACGTCTATTATGTTTCTTTGAGAGCTTGTGATAACAAAGCGAGTCCATTTGAAGGTGTGTGGTCCTGAGTGGTAGAAGAGAGAGTGAAAGTGTCTGGCAGGGTGGGCCTTCAACCACAGTCCTCGGGGCAGACCTTGGCCAGAGCTCAGAGCTATGGCCAAGCTCTTCAAGTATAGCAAGTGTAGTATACGGCCACCAGTGGAGAACCGGCACTGAATGAAATATTATATTCCACATCATATCCCAGCCTTTAACATTATTACCTACACATAAAAGCATGTTTTTTTTTTTTTTTTTGACAGCAAGGAGTACATATATTACAAAATTGTCTCTGCAGCAAAACGGAGCTTCCAAGCTGGCGGTAAAGGCCTCAAGTGGTTTTTTTATATACATATATGATTAGATATGTTAAAACCATTAAAGCATCAGCGTTGCTCGACTCGTCTTCCCGCATGATTTCCATAAATCTTTCCAATCAAGCTGGAATAAATTCGATAAATACCTTTTTTTCTTTTCCAAGATGATTTGTCAGATGTTCCGAAAACATTACCCCCCTTGTTAAAAGCTTTAATTTTCATGTTTTCTGGAAGGGCTAAAGTTGTCTTCAGCCTTGCTTACAGGGAAGAGCAGCGAAAAGTCTGTTTGCGGTTTCTCTTAAGGTGCCTGAACCGCCGACCTGACCGAGAGCCGGGCAAGTAAAACAATATTTGGCCAACTTTAACTAAACTTTGTTACCGTATCAGACGAGGTGGTGGGGGGGAAACATCCAGCGCTTATTCTAGCTGCAATCTTGAAGAATTCACGCAGAGATACCCGAGACTACAACATCATCACGGTTCGGATTTTCGCCATCAAGGTTGTTTATCACATGCCGTGCCACCCAAGAAGTTATGTTTCCTGCCGTACGAGCCGGGGTTTGACATTTATGCTTTATTTTTCATTCCATGTTTTAGATTCAATCACGATGTGCAAATTATATCCCCATCAGACTGCATGTAATTTACTGTGGCTCAGCGGAACTCGGAGCGCTGCTGGACTCTGTCCTAAAGTTTAATGGTTCTGACAGAAAAGCATCCATTTGCAGTAACCTTAAAAATGTTTATACGTGACCTTAAATATTATTCTTGAAATACTTCAGCATCGAGTATCAAACTAATCCGTATGTACAGCTCCTCTTTTGCTGTTGCGCCGCCGATCCAGAACAGTTATATTAACGCATGCTGCTGAGGAGGGCTTCTTTTTTTTTTTTAATATTTAAAGTGAACGTGTGACATGATCGATTAAATCTGTGAATGGAAATAGGTGCCACGTACGTTCTGGGATGCTCAGTGCCGGATTCGAGTAGCCCTTCCCTAAGGATTCTGTAACATGCGCTGCAACTCAAGAGGCATGTTCTTGTTTTAGATGGCAAATATTTACAAAGCAGCGAGCCAAGGAAAATGTTTCACTGCACAAAAATAAGGTAGGTGGCAAAGACTTGTGGAAATGCTGTTGTGCCGCAGAATTCGGGGACTTGGGGGGGAAGGGGGTTGGGGGGGTTTATTCACAGGTTTTTTTTTTCAACACCTATATTAAGATCAGTAGTATTAGAAAGAAAAAGGGATTCAGACTCTATTGCTCAAGTACATGCTTTAACATTTAAGCAGACAGTGGCCGTATTTAGTTTGTTTTTACTACATTTCTAAGACAAATTTTCATCATGTTGAGTGTGCAAACACAGGTTACAGCTTCTAATGTGTTTATTGACCTCAGTTGGATTAAATGCAGGAAACTGCACAACACTGATGCACAGTGATTTTATATGTTGCTTTTTTCTTGTTATGTTGCTGCTCATGCCTCTTTTTTTATTTAAATTGTTGTATTTTACATTAACTAAGAACCGACAGAATATCGAATCAGCATATTCGAAATTCAGCCAAACTTTCGTGCTGAACTTTGGGTTATTCTGAAGTTTGAAGACAGGATTTTCATTTTCACCGCATGTGTGTCTCAGTTTCAAATATTGGTCTCCTTCATTATTAACTAACCCTAACCCTTTACTGTAAACAGTCTGAGGCACTTTCGGAGAATTATCAAATCCTACTTTTACATAGAAACGCTTCGTTTTCGTGTATTATGCAACAGGTGGTCGATGTAAACGGTTAAAACAAATTATGAAAAACGTTTTTTCTTACTTACCTGTGACCGCATTTGAGTCTCTGAAAACAGAAGAAGTTCATGGTGTTTCTCCAAGCTGCATGAATAGTCCAGATCATAGCATGAAGAGGTTTCATTGGAGCGACTGTTTTTTATTCTTTTCTACCAAGAAGTAATAAAAGCTGTTGGTGCATTCTCTGTAGTGGACATAATGGTCATAACAGTAACTGATAAGCGAATTAGAAGCAAACTTTTTTGAAATGTCGCAAAACAAAATGTTTGTTTCCATTAAGCACTTAGAAAGTGGAGGTAAAGGTTAAAGCTAGAAGCAAACCCCTTGTTTGAGAACTGCTGAACTACTCCAAAAGGAAGAAGAAGAAGAAGCAAAACTTTGGCCATTTATGTGAGAAAAATGAGGAACTGTTCTCAATCGCGGAAATTGAAATTACGTCTTCATGCAGTGCGGAGACGACAAAAGGAGTGAAACAGCTGATCAGTCATGTGATGTAGATGTTCACTATGTCGAATGTTAGTTTAAAAAGGTCCGTTTGTCACCACTGAGGCGCATTAACTGCTTTTCGGAAGTCAAAAACCGCCTCAAACAAGATTTTTTGTAAAGCTAGGGTACGCTTTTCAAACTTTGCCGTTCCCACCAATTCTGTCTCATGCGATATTGCAAACTGCATAAAAACATGAACCACAAGCGCCAATATTGTGCTTAGAAAGATGTTTACATGTTTGGTTATGAGATCTCTGTTGCAGTTCAGTGCACGTGTTCTTGAAGGACATCCTTACCTGCATGGGTGGATTCCATCTTGTGAGCGAGTAAGTAGGTTATGTTTTCTTTTGATCCAACCCTAAATTAAACTGAGAAGAAAGTTATATGCAAATGACTGATTTAAATGAAGACCGTTTCAACTGGCAGCAACACAATCGTCAGAAAGACACCCGAGGGTTGCTCTACTCTTTACTGCTTAGTCACAGTCGGCTCGTGACAACAAGATAGCTGGGATGCTTTAACGCTTTCCAACCTGACTGAACTCCCGGCTTCATTCCGTTCATTCCTGCGCCGCCGGTGCCGCGTTTTTTGATCTGTTGTAACAAACACCTGCGATGGCGTGATCAAAGAGCGCTGAGGTGTGTGAGGGTGTGTGCAGCAGCAGCAGCGTGTGTGGGAATATGCATGTGATTCATTGCAGATTGTCATGACCTGCCTGCTCTGCTTCTGCTGCTGCCGCTGCTCCTGCTTTCAGGTTATTCTCGCCGGGGCGTCTGTGTTTGCAGAGAGACAGGTGATCTACGGCCTTTTTTGCAGGAATCGCCCACGTCTGCCGCTTCCACGGGAGCCAGTAAAAGCTCTGGATTGGGTTCGTTGCATGCACATGCACAGCCATTAACACCGCTAACTGTCTGCAACAAAGTGCGAGACGGGATTCACAGTTAATTAGTGTCACACCACCTCCGCTTTCCCGCCACACACTCCAGCTTTTGCTCTCTTTCCCAATTCTTTCTGCACGCAAGCACAGTGACACACACCCAGTCTCACACCAGCCAGCCAGCCATTCGCTCCTCACTCACACCCTCAAATCTTACCGAGCTCAGCTCTCCCTGCTCAGAGGCAGACAGGAGCAGCACGGCAGCCTGTTAAAGGAGTTTGAGGGAAGGAGCAGCGGCAGTCGGGAGTCGGCGAGAGAGAGAGAGAGAGAGAGAGAGAGAGAGAGAGAGAAGGGAGGAGGGGGATGAAAGAGTGAAGCAAAGCAGAGAGAGCACTGTTCCCCATATGCTGAGGAAGAAGGGCATGGGCGGCTAAACGAGCTGCCCCCACTGAAGCCTCCTGACTCATGGGAGCGTCGATCCCCAGAGAGAGCCTGGAAACGAACCAAAAAGGGGAGAAGGAAGGAGGAGAGAGAGAAAAAAGTCGGAGGAGAGTAAGCCACAACGGTAGGCTGTCCCGCTCGACTGCTGTGCCGTGATGACGTCAGAGGGCATGTGACCCAGGCTCTCCAGTGACGGCACATGGAGGGCAGGAAAGAGACGAGTTTTAAAGCTGGTGCCTTTTGGGTTGTGTGAGGGCTCTGCTCGCCTCCCAAACAACCACAGAACCACAGACGTGCGGCTCGGGGTTGGTGTTTGAGGGCGACCCGGAGTGTAAATGGTTAATCGTCGCGGGCCAGCACCAGTCACAAGGACGGCGCTAAGCGAGTAAGTACGTTCCAACCACACTCGCCAAGCAAGCAAGTCCGACACCATCTGATCTATCCGCAAAGGCGATATTTGCCTCCTTTTTTTTTTTTTTTTTTTTTTACTCTATAAAACCAGACCTGGTTGTTACTTGTGGTCATCTGAATAGTTGATACGTAAAAGCATGTCTTGTGGATGGCTTTTCCATTTTTTCCCCCTCATGACACGCTGCGTGCTCTTGGTTTAGGACGTGTCAAGGGTCACGGAAACCACAGAGGAACAAAAGTGGGGCTTGCTGCGACCAGAGGCAGCTATGGCATCTAACAGCCTTTTCAGCACAGTGACACCATGTCAACAAAACTTCTTCTGGGGTGAGTACTGATCTTGATGCTACGCTTGTTGTGTCTGGGGTAAAGAGGGCTCGGGTCACCGGGAGGACTCGGGGTCAGGTGTTCAGGTGTTCCAGCGGAGGGACTGAAGATCTTGGTTCTGATTGAAGGTTTTGGGTCCAGCTGAGACAGAGAGGAGATCAGCCGAGGTCATTGAGGACCCTTGATATCAAAATCCAAGCTTTTGTGGCGGAGGAAAGACCCAACTATCATCAAGGCTTTTTGTGGTGCGCGAAATCCGCAAAAAAGTATTTCTTTTTCTTAAAAAAAGAAAAAGGTTTCTTGCTCTTAGAAATTCCAGTATTTACTCTATGTGATGTTTATAAATACTTCTGAAAGAGGGAGATGACATGTTTGTGCAACGTGCCCTTAGATTTACAAAGCCGATGCCATTGCGGAACCAGAAAACAAAAGCACGGGGTGATATTTTTGACAGACGTAAACAGACGCTGCACAAGAGAGTTTACAGTTGAGCATTGAAACAAGATGTGGGGATTACTGGGGCTGTGTGCGCTGGGTGTCTCTCGGCTGTTGCGTGGAGAAAAAGAAGTGTATCGATCGCTTTGCCAAGAAAAGATCTGTAATCGCTTCCTGAAATTGTTCAGTCACGCTGCTGCCATTAATTAATCAGTGTCGATTTCTGCAGCCTCCGGGGAGCGTTTAATCCGCAGACATAAATCCACGTTCAATGGGAAGTTGATCCATGTCGACTCTCATGCTCAGAATTCAGAACCGAAGCCTGTAATATTTAATTTGAACTTAAAAATAATCACTTTGTTCTGAATTGCCGCTTCCACACAAATAACAAAAAACATAAAATGTGATTTATTTTTTTTATTTTTTTTGTGGTTTGCAATAAACTGTTGAATTGCACTTCTTAGAAAAGTTCATATTTTTAAATATTTATTCTATTTGTGCATGTTCGAGCTCGTTCCCAGAGAGGATCTATAAGAAATAAATAAAAATCCAGGACCTGCAAACAGTAGCAGTGACAGCTTAATGATTTCCAACTACCTGTGAAGGCCAACTTTTTCATGCTTCCACTTTCGCGGGCCTCTGTTTTGGGTTTGCTGTATCCTATTGTGACAGCTTCTCTACACAGTCTAATTTAATCAGCAGAATAAATGATGTTTTAGGTTTACCAGATGAATTTTCAAAATTTAAACAAACATTCCCGTGCGACACGAGGAGCAGAACACGGGTTTAATAGACCCCACCCGCCTTTCCTTTCCCCACCCGCCCCTCTTTGCTCCGGTCCACAGCCTTCTCCCCGCTGCTCTCTTGTCCAAATCAAATGTTTAAAAGATGTTTTTAAGAAGTTGCTCCGTGGTCAGACACAGCTGTTCTGGGCCACAGAAGCGAGGGTGGCTCCTCTTAATGCGCTCTGAAAGCTGGGAGAGAGTGAGCGTCCTCTACCAATCACCACCACCTATTACCACGTTAACCCCCTGACCTCCCGGCGTGTCTCGGGGGTCGCGAGGAGAGAAGAGCGCAGCGCCGCGAAGGAAATTGAAAGCATGCCGCAGCGTGGAAGTGGACAGGGGAGGAGCAGATGTGCGCAGATGTTCAGGTGGAGAGGCTCAGAGGGGGAGATAATCGCCCATCGATTCTCGTAAAGCGATTGACACTGAGCCTCGAGCTCGTTGACGCTGCCCCTGTTTATGAACATCTGGGGCAGTAAATCTATCGGTGTTGACCACAAAAAGCCCCTCCTGACGGCGCAGTTTGCAAAAGACCACCAGCTCGTTCTGTTGTATTTATAATTCTGGATAAATAAATGCAGTGTTGCTGTTCTCTGTCAAAAAATCAGGGGTTGGCATTGTGAGTGTTTTTGCTCCGGTCAGACAGAGAAGGAACCCGGGTTTGCTGAGTTCATTAAACTGGAACGAGAGCTCGAGTCTATCATTTTTAAAATGCATTTCCGTGAATTTGGAAGAATCAGCCCTCGATTTAAATCCACTTGTTAAACATCCCCGAGGTTGCCCTGCCTCCCATGTTTCTCCTGGATGGCTTTCTTGTGGCGTCAGCGAGTTCGCTGAGCTACAAAATATTGTTTTGCTAGTTAGAAAGCCACATCGCTCCGTTCCGTCCATATATTTGTGTTTATTAAGGACACTTTTAATTTAGAACGGAGCGTACGTTCCCAGCGATAAATTGAGCTGACTTGAGGGAGCGGGGCAAATATTCCAAATTGAGAAAAAAAAAGGGGGCCTCATTAAAATTTGTCTTGGCATTTACATCAAGCAACTTCTCCTTTAATTGCTTCAAATACATTTTTTTTTTTTTTTATAACCCTGATGGAGAGGGGCAGAATAATCCTCAACATGTGTGGCACCCACACAACCACCGAGGTCTCTCTGGGGAACATTTAAGTGCCTATTTTCTCTATTACAAACTTAATTACATATAGACAATTAAGTCGTGGGAGCAATTATCGTTCAGTAAAAAGTCGTAGTAGCAGCAGCAGCGAGAAAAAAGTGCTTACAAAGACAGAGCCCCCCGATCAAAAGAGACGCGGGTAAATATCTGAAGACTCCAGGCGGAAAACTTTCCCCCAAAAAGAAAATCTCAGATAATTTGCAAGGGAAACCGTATATGTATTTGAGAAAGGCAGCTTCTGTTGCATAAGTGTTGCCTTTAGATCTAACCACAGGCCTGCTTCTTGGAGACATCTTAAAAGTGAACCAGACATCCTCCCTCCTCTCCCTCTCTCTCCTCCTCCTCCTCTTCCCCCTCCTAGCCAGGGAGAGACGTGAAGCCCACTCATCAATAGGTAATTTGAAAATGCCAGAAGGAGGGGAGAGAAGAAAAAAAAAAAAAATAGAAAAAAAATCCGAGCGCTTCACTGGCTGCTACTGTGCAGCTTGAAGACTCTTCCCCTTTAACTCCGGGGCTCAAAGGAACTCTATTTAAGCGTCGCTTAATTGTACCTCTGAGGCAAACATGTTATTTAATCCCAGCAGGGTCGTATTGATGGAGCAAAATGGTGCTGTTTGTGTTTGCGAGCTGCGCCGGCTATTAGGACTTATTAGCGCCGGCGGTTCGCATTAGCCCGCGTGATCCCTCGGGGTAATCAGGGGAGCCGACGAGTGTTAATGTGATCAGTGTTTAATCAGAGATAGATTAATTGGTCTGCAGTTTCGCTCGCGGTAAACGTACGGGGGCTGATCGTGGCCAAAAATAGCTCTAAACGAGGGCGCCGAGGGAATACTATAACCTGTGATTTTAATGGACTGGAAATACATCTTCCCTCGAGCCTTCAAGGACGTTTAAATATGTTAAAAATAGTTTAATCAACTCCTGAGAAAACATGTAATTTCACACGAGGTCCGCTGTCTGTCTTTCCTGCCGCGCTCATCCAACTCCTGACTCCTTGCGCAGCGTCTCTTCAGTCTAAATAAAGTGGCGAAAAGTTGTTGGAATGAGATGAGATTACGCTCAGGCCTGTAATATTGAGACTGCAACAACAAATGGAGGACTCGGTGCGTGTTATCCCTCGTTTCATCCACATATTCAGTAGCTGCGGGGCTAATTACACTATTATGATAAGGCTACCTGCCAGTTAACTGCGCTCACTGTCGAGTTTCGCCTGTTCAAAGTGTTGATAATAGACTCAGCAGCGTTTGTTGAGCGCTGCAACATCTTCGCTTTTTAATCAAGCTTCTTGTAAATCATCGCAAACGTCGAATCTCTCGCAAACTCCCGCCACGCGTAGCTTCGATGCTTTTCTTTCGCGTAATTACCAGGTAGCTTTAACGCCATCGCAGTGAAGCTTTTAATGCAGCGCTGTGCTATTTTCACACTTAACAAGATCCTGCAGCCCCTCATCCATTTCAATAGCATCACGCTGGGCGAATTACCGTTATCCGATATAAGCCCTCAGAGAGGAAGTAACTACCTAACACTTTGAAAATTGGTCTATCTTGGAACCGGTTCACCCTAATGAAACACAACACCAGTATTATAACCCACTCCGCTCCTTCTGTGTCATGTCCCTTTCTTTTTTTTTTTTTTTTTTTAAATTCTGGTAAGAAGCAGAGCTGATACAGTGAACCGCAAGATGATTGTTTAGCCGCCTTCCTCCAAAAAAAAAAGAAAAAAAAACGGCCGAGGCGAGGTGTTTCTTCTATAAGGGGGAAATATGGAGTGTCGAGCATTCTGGATGTTTGGGTTCAGCCTGTAACGACGTGAGCGAGAGCGTGGCCACAGCAAACCTACACAAGGCCTTACCTGTTCTGCAGCACGCCCGGAGAAAAGGGCAGGTTTTTCGCCTTGTTAGTTTAATCTTTAAGGAATGCGGTATCCCCTCTGAGTCAGGCCCAAATATATATATATATATATAAATATATAAGCTTACTTTCCGACAGATCCTGAAAAGAGCAGCATTTTTGAATTGCGCTCCCTTGTGACATAGATTGTGTTTCTTTTGAGGAGAAGGCGAAGCATCAAAAGAGATGCGATCAATAGGTTGGCAGCACTTCTGAGAGGGGATAAGCGCACCTTGTTGCGACGCGTCTTCAGACGGTGCATCAGCGCTGACTTTCCCTCTGATCGTTTATCACTCGGCAGACACTTGAACTTTAAATTTTGGTATGTGGCATCGTCACGGCAACGATGACAGCGGAGTTAGCAGGATGCAAGCGTCGCGCGCATTAACGGTGACAAGAAGATCTGCCTGCTTGATTAATGCTCTCACTCAAACTGGCACCTGGAACCAATCCCCTCCTCCTCCTCTTCATCCTCCTCCTCCTCCTCCTCCCGCCGCCCCCACGTGCACTCTATGTTCACGTGCATTCCACACACTGCAGCCCTTAGAGGGACTCCGGGTGGGTGTCGAGCCGGAGGAGGTGCAGATGGGGGGGAGCGGAAGAGAAAGAAAGGTGCGCGGAACAATAGGTGGACGTGCAGTGGAAGGTATGGGGTGTCATTAATAGCAGCGCACAGGCCCCATCTCCTAATTTGCTCAAATTACCTGCCCACACACACCGGGCCCCCTGCCAGCGCCGAGGTGTGAACACAACAGATCAAATGCACCTGAAAATCAGAGAGCCCACCCACTCGGCAACGCCCACGCTGGCCTTTTATGGAGAGAGGGGTCGCATGTTTGATCCTTTCATGTTCAGGAAAATGTGAGAAAATTGGAGAAAGAAACACCGAAAGGCAGGAAAGAAAAAAAAAGAGATACAAAGGGGAGGATCAGTTTGCGCTCGCGAGGCATCCAGTAAGAGCAACTGACTCCTTCAAAACCACCTCCCATATGGCGCTGTGGGGGTGGCCGTTTACCATCATCTGCCCCGCTCGCCTTCCCCTCCTTCCCCTTCCCTTCATCCTTCCCCTCCCACCCACGCTTTCAGGAACAGGGGGGTGATGACACATGTGATGGGGCGGCAGCGCTTTGGTCAATAATCAGAGTCACCGGCACTGTGCCACCTGTGACACAAACACGAGCGCTAATTCAGACACCGAAATGAAATATGCCCCGGAGACAACACAAGAGGGGTGGGGAGGCAGGAGTAGTGTGTGTAGGTGGGATGTGAGTCTTTGAACTCTGAGTAGTGCGTGTAGCTGATATTGACAAGTCTCAGGGGAAGAGGAGGGAAGCTGGAGAAGGTGGCTCTCATTTGTAAAGTGGCCTCCAGAGAGAGAGAGAAGCGAGCAGATGATCGGGATAAACACATGTAAGAGGGTAAAGCTTGACTTAACCCTCCTGTTTGGCATTTGTAAGAAGTGGTATGTAGTTCAGACTACTGTAAATGCACATTTTTGTTGTTTGTAGATGGTTTTTTTGCCAGAAAGCAGGACTTTTCCTATGCAGCAGCCATAATTGGTGTGTAAAACATCGTCCAGGTTGGTGACAAATTAAAGGAAAAACCAACATAAAGTATTTAAGTAAGGTGTTGAGCCACAATATGAAACCAGAACAGCTTTAGTTCGCTTTGACTTTCCAAGCTTGTGTAACTCTACTGGAGATACAGAACACCACTCTTCCTCGTTCTGTGTTTTGGTGAGTGGAGAGCGCCGTTGGAAAGGTGTTCAGTTTAGATGAGATCAGGTGACTGTAAAGGCCACAGCATGTAATTCAGGTAATTTTCATCAAACATTCAGTGACCCCAGACCTCAGGATAGACATGTTTCATTCCAGAATAAAGGTGATAACTCAGAACAACTTTGTATTGATGTGAAGTCACACAGTGCCTCCAGATTTCGTCGGTGTAGGGGTCAGAGGTTCAGGTTTTTCCTTTAATTTGTCACCAGTCTGTATGTGATTGCTGTGATCATAAATGAAGAATCACTCTTGACCTTAGACTAAAGAAAAAATACAAACAAATCTTAATTCAAGAATTACATTCTCAGGTTTTTCACATTTCCGCTGCATGTCTTGAACAAATGAGACACCTGAAGTGATGCTGAATAAACACCATCAGAGCTAGACTTGCGTTTAAGTAAACCAGGGTTAAGGCACCTTTTTTTTTCTAACAATCTAACAAAGCAGCAAAAACACAGCACAAGCAGGTGAGAAAAGGAAACTCCTCGAGGCTGACTGTAGACGTCTAACCTCTGTGTGTATCATACGTAAATACAAAATGAGCAAACAAGTGAAAAATAAGCTTTAAACAAACAGTAAGTAAATGTAATGAGGCAGAATGTGCTTTAGCGTATACTTGTGTGCATGTTGTTGACAAACACAACCAAAATACCCCTTACATTTGTTTGCACCAACTTTATATTTGCACTATAGCGTGTTATAAACCATTTATTAACCTATTTTTTGCAAATGCTGACTATGTAACCAACACAAATATGGCAGGCGTATATTATAACGTCCTCAATATAAAGGCCAACCTGCAGATTTTATGCATACATTTGGGTTTTACCCCAAACTCTCCACATTCTGGATCCATGTTTTTGATGCTTATTGAAAAATCCCCTCCCAAAAAAAAAGTCTTTCCCATCCGTCACACTTGGAGTTTTGCCAGAACCGTGACCCTTTAAAAGCAAGACGTCACAGCTTTTACAGCCATAATTGCTTCCACCTATAGCTTCACAGGAGGCATCAGAAGCTGTATGTGTTTGTTAAAATTAGAAAATACACTCTCAGGTGAACACATAGACCTGCATGATTGTTTTTTTTGGATGGATTTGAACACACCTTTGAACAAAGGAGACCAAACGTGGAGAAAACTCTTCCTAGTTTCTCTGTTTCTTGATCCCTTCTCATTGGAATGATGATATTTTCTGTTCTACATGCAGTTGAAAACTCTCTAAATATGTGATTAATGTGTGCAACGAGACTTATTGTGACATTAAGGGGGAAATCTGATGAACTGGAAGGAGAGGAAGTTTAGAAAAACGGACAACATACAGAAGTTTTGCTGGTTAAACTTGTTAAAGGAGGGAAAAGTGCTAAACAGGGGGATGACATAAAGTCGCAGTTTAGTTTTTTTCTGTCTTTGCAACTTTGCTGCAAATTTTCTCAAGTCTGCACGACTCCCGCTTGAGGAAAAAAAAAAGTTTCGAACAATTTCTGCTTGAGCAGCAATGTTGCAAAGTTGCAAAAAATAATAATAAGAAATTTTCCCCTACGTTACATTTCAGGCTGTTTCAAAGTTGTGTTCCTGTGACATCCTTTGGAGAACTTAGCTGTTGTTTTTATGTTGATCCCCAGAGCTGTTCCAGTTTACACACATCCAGTCACACTCCTCCGACAGGCAGCTCGGCCTGATCAAAGCCTATATACATACGTTCTGTCTGATCCTCACTGGAGCCGGCTTTCAGTCAGGGAGTCGAAATCCTGTCACTCACCCAGACAGCTGCTGCCTTACAGTCGTCTGTAGTTCATTTTTTGTTGTCGCAGTTAAAAGTTTTTCCTTCAACTGTTGCTCTGTTCATCCTATTTTGCGTCTTTCCCCCCTTAAGAAATAGGTCTCTCTCTTTTCTCCCTTTTTTTGGACAGAGACCAATAACGGGCCCTTTTTCCACTTCACTTCTCCTGATGCTGAATGAGCAAAGGAGGATCCCAGAGGAGCAGGAATATTTTATTAGAGTGATATTTTGAAAGTTCCTCTCCTCCTCCTCCTCCTCCTCCTCCTCCTCCTGTGTCTTTCTTCCTCTCTCGTGATGGAATTTTAGGATGCTGCAACATTTCTGTCTGTGTGAAAGAAAACAGCTCACGCAGAGCAAAAAGGCAATTCAAAGTTACAGCTAAATGACAGGCTGGGAGCTCCGGTCTTTTGAATCGCATTGTTTTCTTTTTATTCCTGCTCGGGAGAAGGAGGATTTGGTGAGAAAGAAAAAGAAAAAGAAAAAGCCCCAATTGGGACAGAAAGCGAGCAGGCGAGTCTCGGGAGAATTACTCTCAGCACAAACAAAAATAGCAGTCATTTTTTGCTGACAAACACTTTTTTTTTTTTTTTTTAAATGCGAGGGTGTGAAGTTTGTGTTTTCTTATTTATGACAAAGCTACCATTTCGGGACAGAGTATGGATATTGCAACCTTGATTTACTGGAGACGCATGAGCAAAAACAGAACAACTGGCTCCTTAAAAAACATGTTAATTAAAGCGACACAGATGCATTTTTCTTCACTTAATCTCCGCAAAATGCCACTTTCACATGCATCCTGCACCGGATTACACCTACACACTCTCTCTCTGTGCACGCATAGTCAGACAGACACACACACCCTTTTCCTGCAAGGACCCTGCAGATGCAGCAGAAACAGTAGAGTTGGTCTCTCTGGTAAACAAACAGTGAGAGGCTGCTGGGAGTCTTCGCTGGGCCTCCAAATTATAGTCTGGTTAACCAAAGTCTCAGAGCCAGCCCCTTTACTGCTACACACATTTACTGTACATACACACCCACACATGCATATATGCACACACACACATATGCACATTAAAGGCACTATAGAGGCACACTTTAAAAGCACATATACAATCGAGTTCTAATGGGAGCTCGTGTGTGCCACAGTTGAGCAAAGGGTAAAAGGTTTTATAGACATAAGAGCGACTAAGAGGGAAGCACACCCTCAGGGCCCATAATAAATATTACCCAATCATCAGGCTCACAGTGTGAGACTATTACTGATGAAAAAGAAGCCCCTCGCAAGGTAAACACAGGTTTCGTGTTTACAGCTTCTAACCCTCTGTTTTTATGATTCTTTTGCTGGTATAAGTCGCCCGAAAGATGGGGGGAGACACACGATGAGGCTTTGCGGTCCCGTAAGACGTCAAATGTTTGCCTCCTCTGCAGGAACAATGAAGTTGGATTGTGTAGAGCTTCTTTAATTGTCTGTAAATGAGTTCTGCAACTACTGGGGACAGTTTTCAGTCCCCGGAGGACGCAGGAACATATCAGAGTGATCTATGGTGCCATAAAATCCAGTTAAAATATTTAGGGTGATCAGTTCTCGCAAAATTATTCGCCGTAAATCTCCCGCTCCCGGAGTGACAGCGTATTCCGAGCGGACAATTTAATTGTCAGCGCGAGACCACATCCCAACAACCCCGTTGCCAGAGAGAGTTTTTTTTTTTTTTTTTATATGTGTGACACTCAAATTCTCAGCTTTGCCATAATGCAACACCACAGAGTAGATTGTGTTTGAAGGACAGCGTTTCACAACGTAATTGATGTTCCCTGTGGGAGCCAGCAGTCGATGAGTCTCTGCTCAGGACTCGTTTAGGCTCTATAAAGCTGGCGTCATCCGTGGCTCAGCTCAGCGGCAGAGCAGACGCTACACGAGAAAAAGACTTGTCCTGGAATAACCAGCGACTTCTGAGTGGAAAATACAGGGTCATAGGTCGCATAATCAGACAATAGTCATTTATCTGCCGTGAAATCATGTTTTCCCTCCACTTTGATGATGTTTCCTTTCATTCGACTCGCTTTTCCGAAGTTGGCCGGGGCTGATTTCGTCTGAGGACATCTCGGGCTGGAAGCTATGAAAGTGAACTCCATCCATCCCGTCTCCTTTCTCTACACCCCCACCTTGTTGTGAGTCATTTCTGACCAGTAGCCTAATAGGCTCAGTGTAATTACAGGCTAAGGTTTTAAGGCGAAGGCCCATCTCCGAGTGAGCAAAACTCGGCTTAACTCTTTAACTCGTTCGGCACTCAGACGCTTACACGTGCAGCCTCTCGAAAAACGTCCGAGGCTTCCTGGTGCCATTTTGACGTCTAAATGGGTTTGGAATTCTAACTAGTATGTGTGGCTCCAGGTTGCAGAGTTCATTCTCAGTGCTTTTGGAGCCGCTCCGAGCTGGACGGCGATCAGGAAGAGATCAGGAAAAAGAGAAAAGATCCAAAACGCTGTGAAGTTTCTCGATGCACGCCCGCTGCGGTGGCTGCTCGTGCTGCCTGCCCAGTGCTGCTTTTTTTTTTTTCTTCCTCTTCTATTTATCTGATTGGCTGTTGTTTCAGCGCTGGACACTTCACTGACTGACAGTTTTGATGCGATTACCCCCCAGAAACCAAGCGGCTGAGCGGTGCCAGGGCTTAAGCTTTCCTATGTGCTGTAAAAGTCCGTTCAGGATGCCCGCTCTGAGATAACAGCCAAACAAAACACACGGTATATTTAATACAAATACAAATGGCTCCAAAATAAAAAACCTATATGAGACATTTCCAGACGTGGGTTTACTCCATGTATGGTTAAATGTTTATGTCTGTGTGCAATTGAGCATCCATGACAGACTTTTTTCCCCGCTCCATCTGGCCCCTCTTCTACATTCATCGATTTGGACCCGGTGCACTTTGACATTCCTCCTCCCTGCCCCTCCATGCATATGCATACACATATATACATCCATGCCTCCTGTCTCCTTCCTTTTCCTCCAGCCGCTGCCTGTCCTTCCCTGCCTTCCTCCCCAGTCTGGGAGCGGTGGAAACGGGGGCCGAGCGATAGCCGATAGCCCCCCTGCGAGCGCTCGTCTGGGCCGCTGCCTGTTTTCGCCTCTCGCCGCTCAGCCACTCTATCTATCTCGCCTGTGCGTCCTCGCCTCACATAAATCATCCTCAATCGCACCGCACGGACAGGCAGAACAGAGAGAAATATCCCCCCGTAAATCTGGTATTAGTTTTACCTCGCATAATGAACACAGGGCTAAACGGTCCTGGATACATGAGAACAGCATGTCTTGCAGATGTACTATAAATATTTTGATACTAGCCGGCTAGTTTGCAGAGGGGAAGTAGACCAGTGAAATACACAGAGGAAGGGAAAAGTGTAAAGTGGAATGTTGGCCTAGCCCGAGTGTCTGTATTGTCTTTAGCACCTACAGAGAGTCTCGGTCCAAGAAAAACGCTCTTTACAGGGTTCCTGTTCCCAGCCGTGGTCCGGTACCACTCCTGGATACGCTGCGTTTCCTTCAAGCCAATCCTTCAAACTGGTCTCCGAGGAGGGGGGCTCATTGTGTGATTAATAGCTCGATCTGCCCTGATTGAGTGATAGATGGCTTTGAAGGGAAAACCAGCTCGACTTTAGGGACGCTCTGGGAGCGAGGCTGGGAGAGGCGGCCCCGGGGAGGCTTTGATTGGTGGAACGGATGAATTAAAGTGAAGGACTAATAATAGCATAGCTAATGGCACTGCTCGATGGCTTTAAAGGTATTCTGTTGCAGCTATGTAAAGGACATACAAACACACGCGTGCACCGAGTGGAACTTTTCTGGCATGTTTCTGGCCGCGGTCCCGGCACTGTCACCCGACCCCATCAAAGAGCCGCACACACAAAGAAACGCTGCAAATCCAGTCAGTGACAGCAGGTGGTGCGTGACACGTCAACATCTGAAGGTTCCCTGGCAGACACGGAACCGGCTCTCAGCTCCGTGCCCCCCTCAGATCTATCATTGGGACTCTTTAATGGCAGCCTTCGTCACATATTACTGCTTTATTTTCTCCTCTCCATCTCCCAGCCCACAGAAGTTCCTTTTTTGTTCCTATTTTTAAGTACAAGTGATCTCAATTAGGGACCTCCATGAAGGCAGTAGGCGGCAGACAGTCAGAGCAATAAGAGCAGAGAGGAAATTGTCTTTATACCCCTCCTCCCTCCCTCCCTCCCTCCCTCTCTCTTTTACCCTCCTGCCACAAGCAGCGAGCAGCCGCCCCCTCCATCTCTTTCCATGCAGCTCTCGAAAAAAAAAAAAAAAAAAACCCAGAGTGAAATATCAGGCAAACTCTTTCTGCATCTCCTGCTGAAATATATTAAAGTCTGCAGGCACGAGGACGCTGCAGCCGCCCTGATGCAGCTCGGACTGCGCGCGCATTCGAACGCACCGCAGAACGTGCCGGCCTCGTCCCGGCAGTTCACGGTGATGTCACGGGGCTCGATCGCAAACAGTCATTAAGGTCTTAGCTGTGATCTGGGATTCAAGTGCGTGGATGCGAGTCGATGAGGTCAGGAGGAGTAAAGTTTCTTGCCCGTCGTCATCCTCCTCCTCCTCCTTCTCTCCTGGCTTGCTGATTCACTAATTGGTCCGCTAACCGGCCTAGCTGGTTCTGCGGCTCCTCGGTTGATTGGCGAGCAGACCGGGGTCTTTGGCCGGTTTTCGTCCGTCGAGCCCGGTGGGCCATCGCTGATTGGCTTGCTGGCAGGCCGCGCGTCCGCCTGGTGGCCTGCCAAACATGGAAACATCCCGTTAGAGCTGAAAAAGCCTGGGCCTCGTCAGTGCACTCCTCTAGAAAGCTATAATTAAGTGTCTTGAAAAATGCACCACTGTGAAATGGAGCCTTAATCCTGAGCCTTAAGTGGCTGTACTTTTCTTCTTGAATGATGAGAGCACGGCTCGTGGAGAGAAGGAGCGAGGAAGAGACGCTAATGTAGCTTAAAAATTAAAGCATTCACAAGAGCCCGAATTCAGGTCCTGCCTAAACTGTTGATTTTTCAGCTTTAGCTCTGAGCTCTCTGACGAGGTGTTGCTCGTATCTGTGCACGTCAAACTGCTGCACAAGACACACACAGATTTCTGCACGTTTTCCAGTTCGCTGACAACATTACAGACGGCGTACATATTAGCGGTTCGCGCAGTCTTTGTCATTCCAAGTGGGAATGAGAACAGAAACTTTTATTACGCGCTTGATATCTCGACAGGGAAAATTAGCCGGAGAATGTCAGCCGAGTTTGATTTTTATTGAAAACAAATAATTGAAACTGAGCGGCAGAAATACAATATTACCATAAATCATAAAACGCACATCCTGCTCAATGTGGTACGCTGTGGTTCTTCACTGTTAGTGACTTCTCCTACTGTGCAATGACTCCAAGCCAGTGTAACACAGTAGATGAATAATACCAGAGCTGAGAGAGACGATCCAGCTGTGCACCAGGCGAGCAGCAGACCCCGCTGGATAGCTAAACAGCTTTATGCTAGATTCATTACTACATCATATTAAATCTGCTAATACGGAGCAGGATCGGTCGCGTATCCGAAAAAAAAGTCCAAATGTTCCAAGCGTTCACATTTAATCAAAATGTAATATTTTGGAGGGGAGTTGGAATAAATCCGCGACATTGAGGCGGGGAAGTGGGTTTTTTTTTTTCTGATTGAACAGCGTTTTCTGGCACATTAACGCCTTCTCTTGCTGTCTCCTTCACATCTAAGCGACATCAAACGGTGGATTTCTTATTTTTTTTTGGGCAGAGTTCGGGCCCAGTACCTCTGAATGACATAGAGCCAGACAGCGAGGGCCCCGGCGGTACGAACGTATCCTGTAGGGAGCTGCAAGACAGATGCTGGATGTGCAGCGGTGAAGGAAAGCGGAGTCAGATGGGACAAACACTCTTTGATGAGCAGAGCTTGTCAGGGTTTAAGTCACGACTACGGTTGAGGAAGAGGGGAGTGTTTTTGGGGGGCCTGGGGAAAATATGTTGCCTCTAGATGGGACAAATCCAAATTTTGAGACTGATTAGTTTGCCTTAAAATAAAAAAAATAAAAAGTTGGTGAGTTCCTACACTGCACAAATGCAAGTAGACAGCTCTTAAATTAAATTCCATTTCAAATTTGAGTCAGAATTAAAAGTAATAGGGCTGATTAGGCTGCTGGCATGTTATTTCATCCCTAACATTTCCTAAATTAAATTCAACATTTAGGATGTTTTCCACATTATTCCACATGTATTCCAAAAAAAAAAAAAAGAGACAATATTATCGGAGCTGAAATTTAACTCTGTTGGAATAACCGGCTCCACGGTTCCTGCAAGGCCATGTTTATCGCTATTACAGATTTAATTACTACAATTCGCATTTATCCATCCATGAATTGTTAGTTGATCTTTGAGAATGTTGGACAATGTGAACCATATTTCTGGTGTTTGGGGCACACAGAAGGGAAGTGTAACTCAATCACTCTTTTTTTTTTTTTCTTCTTCTTCTTCTTCTTCCTCCCCTCCACCACCCCATCCACATGACGAGGTGCCAGATGCGTGTCAGTGCTTTCAGACTTTATATATATCCCTCCCACATCCTCACACTCGCACACATGCTAACAGACGTGCATGCATGTGCACACACACGTACGTACATACTTATGAAACATAAGAAGTCGAGTTATTTCAAGTGCTGCAGTACAGAGAGTAAACGCTGTTTTTTTTTCTTTTCTCCCCCTGTCGCTGCACAGGAATCTTTTTGGTAAAAAAGTAACTTTACAGCTTAAAAAACAAGCTACAAAAAAAGCCCCGACAGGATCCAAATAACCCCGACAGCTGTGCCCTCCCAGTCACTGCCATTTATTTTGAAGCAGGCCTTGGAGTATCAAAGACCTTTGTCTTAAAGAGTCGCGGCAATAAAAAATCCTGTTTGGGAGTAATGGAAAAAAAAGGAACACAGAGTGGCAACACACATGCTGCTGTGTGATGTGGCACTCAGAAAAGTCTCATCGGGAGACTGATGGGTAATCAGGGCCGAGGGTGGGGTGGGTGATGAGAGCCGGCTGAGATATGGAGTCTCACAGAGGGTAGATGATGCCCTCTACAGTAGACACAGGAGGGGCAGGCGGAGGAGGCCTTTCCACTTTGAGCTTTCAGAGCAGAATCCACTCTGAATATTTCAGCAGTAAAAACTGAAGCATTAAATAATCTTTTGTTTTCTTCACCTAAAATATTTTTTTCCTCGTAGTGTTGCTTTGGTACATGAGTATGAATTTGAAATTCATGCTTTTTAAAGTAGTTTTTCATGATAATATATGATTTTTTGTGTTTTTGCCACACTTTTTAAATTGTACAATTTTCAAGATACATTTTTTTGCAGTGTTACACAAATTCAAGTATAAAATTAAATAAAAATACATCTGTTTTATTTAAAATTAAACTGAAACTGGAAATACAATCATTCCTCCTGCAGAAAAACAGCTTCTGTGAGTGTTCCATCTTACATTATTATTCCAGATCAGCTATAAGTAGCAGTTTACTGTTGTAAGTGGTTGCCATAGTTGTAATTTTCACCATTTTATAAAAGCCTGAATAGATTATTTTACAGGAATCCCTCATATTTTACAAACTTGACATATGTTTTGTGTAAAATTTGAAGAAATCTGCCCAAAATTTATATTTTAAAGAAAGAAAATCCAGGAATTAGATAAATGTTGTGGAACAGTGTGTTTTTTTGTTTGTGCAAGTAATGCAAAGTTGCATGAAATGTAAATATTCAAGTTAAATGTCAGTAGTGTGTCTCAAATGTGTGCTTAGTCTACCTCTGTTATTTTTATTTAAACAAAATAAATTGTTTGCAAGTCGTGCGTAATTACGCATAGTCCAACTGATCCATCCGTCGGTGCTGTTTGGTTTAATTTACTTTCAGTGAAACAGCTATGTAGTAAATTTAACAAGTATTATGAGGCACAAAAAGAAAATGGTGAAGTTGGGTTTCATATAAACGACTTCAGTAAAAGCGCCCTCGGATCAGGAGACTGCCACATGGGTGGGTGAACATAAATTAAAGCCCGTGTGAAGTAGAATACCTGTACACCTGCACAACAGCTCTCCCCTGCGCCCGACTGAAACTCTACTCCTGCGCCTTGTACCTGACTCACCGCTCTCCGGTGACTCACTCACTCCAACCTTATGGCAGCGTAACTCACTTCTACACCCGAGGCAGCGCTCTGTTAGACGCTGCCGTGAGCCGCAACATTGTCGGGACGTAGCGGTAACGGAACACGGTCTGACGGACTGATGTCTGGAAATGACCACCTCCAGAGTTAGGAGCGTGCGGACGGAACCGGGGAGCGGTAACATGTCGGTATGTACGGCGGGGGGGCTGTGCGTAAAAGTGTGAATAACGACGGAGAGAAAACGGCGTGAGGTGTAGCCCCATGTGTGTTTCATGAAGGTATAGACATTACACGGGGAGCTGTCCGGCACTCTATATAGGCGTGATAGATTATGGCGGAGGGAATGGATCTGACTCCAGACACCACGTGTTGGAGTCGCATCAGCGCAATAATTGCTGGGCGCCCGAGCTATATAAACCACAAAAAGCCTGAGCACGGGAAACCCCGGCCTCCAAACACTAACCACATTTACGGCTACAAAAACGGGATTCGTTTTTCCGCCTCCCTTCATCTCACCGGCGATGATTTTCTTTTCTTTTTTTTCTTTTTTTTTCTTCCTGACTTCATCAACCTTTTTTAACCCTATACAAAAACCTGCGTCTCGGCCGGAAGACTTTCCACTAAAATACGCACAATTTGCAGGCGTCGTGGGATTATAAATAGCCCTGTTAAGTATTGTTAAAGCTTATTCCTTTGACTTTGAAAACTTTTTTTGTGTGTGTACATAGCCTGCGGGCTTCCAGAGAGCCTTTTCAGTTTGGCACAAAGACTTCAATGACGCACCTGGAGCAGCGCTTTTGACTTCTCACTAAAGGAAGACAGACAAAAACTTTTTTTTTTTTTTGAGCATCTGGGTCGACTGTTCCATTTCAGACCTGCTTTTCTGTAATTGTATAGCCTATTACGCGCTCGGACATTTATTTGATGTTATTTATATCCGCACATGAGCAACTACGCCTGCGTTATGGCACATGGACTCTTCCCCCGAGAAGTTTGAACAGAAAAAAAAAAGCGAGAGCTTGTCATTTAAAACATCATCAAGTTTTCAAGGGTTGTTTTTCTTGCCGGAGAAGTCTATTTTATGTCGTTTGAAGGCGACCACTAAAGTTTGTAGTGGAGAGGGTTTTTGAAACGCGGTGTGCGCTCACCAAGTCCCATTTTCCATTGGCAGGCGCGCTGAGGTTCAGCGAGCAGCGGCGCACTCTCCGAGTTTCTCCCTGAGTGTGTGAGAGAGAAAGCAAGCCAGACAGAGAGTCAGACAGACAGAGAGGAGCTGGAGAGCCTTTGGTGCCTTTTTTTCTGATAATCCACGCTGTTGTGATGCGAATTCCCGTAGATCCCAGCGCCAGTCGGAGGTTCAGTCCGCCGTCCAGTAGCCTCCAGCCGGTCCCAGGGAAGATGAACGATGTGAGCTCCCCGACCGGGCAGCCGGACGCAGCGGCGGCGGTGCCAAGACTGCGTCCCCACGAAAACCGCAGCATGGCCGAGATCATTGCCGACCACCCGGCCGAGCTGGTCCGGACCGACAGCCCCAACTTTCTGTGCTCGGTCCTGCCCTCCCACTGGCGGTGCAACAAGACGCTGCCTGTCGCTTTTAAGGTGAGTCCCGACGCAGCGAAGAGCAGCTAAATGAAAAAGTGGACCAGCTACTGCAGGGAAAACAGACACTAAATGAAACCCAAAATGGATTTTTACTAAAAAGAAATACCCTCAAATTAATTTATTTTTAACTTATTGAATGTCCTCTTCTGTTTTTTTTTTTTTTCTTCCTTCATGTCCAACTTGACATTTTTCTCACCTGAACTTATTGTTGACGTGCATGTTGTCATCCGGAGCTTATTGTTGTGACATTACGAGCAAATTATAGTCTGAAAATGATTGTTTTAAATGAAATTAATTTGGAAAAAATAGTCCACGTGAAGTTTAAAGGGCTTTCATTTGAAGGTTTTCATGTCAACATGTTAAAAAAAAAAAAGAAGGAGGAGGAGGACTCACATGTATGTTAACACTGTTTTCTTTTTCCATTTTCTCAATATTGTATTTATTTCTAACAACTGGAAAATGTTCAGAATTATATAAGCTCATTTACCTCCATCCAGTGAATTGAGCAACATTACACTGAAGGTGGTAAATTCCTAAATGTGAAAATGATTTAACAAATTCTACAGCGTGTTGTATTTACGTGCCACAACCACATTTTGCTTTGTTGTAAAAAATTATTGTGGTGATTATACCAAATTATTGTAATAGGTGTTTACTTGTAGGGTTTCACTGAGCTTTAAATTTGCTGAAATGCACAAAAAACGATATTTTTAAATCCAGCAGAGAAAAACGCTTCACATATTTCTGGCCTCTTCAGCTGTTTTTGAAACCTCGACATTTTTTTTTTTTCTCTTCGGCTCCCATGATATTTCACAGGAAAGGCCCTATTAATTACTCGACAGACATTATTTAAAGGATGCATCAAAGACACTCCAAAGTGGGAAATTTGTAGCTGTAGCTCTGGCTCCAAATCAAATGTGACACTTTATAAAATATAAGTGTTATTTAACCATTCTTAGCGCTACGGCTCTGTAATTACTGCAGCTCTGTAGGCCTGCTCATCCTCTTTTATCTGCATCCAAGAATCTAAATGATAACACGAGGAGGCCTCTGCGCTTTTGTTCGAAGACACGGCATTTGAGATGATTCACGTAATCGCATTTATCATGATGTATCAAACTGCTTCGGGGGGATAAAATTAAACCCATTTATCAAGATAATTTGGAGGAGGATGGCATGATTTAGAGCCATGAGTACGGATGAGCTGCAGCAGAGAGTTCTGAATCTTTTTGTGAAGCTCAGACGAGCGAAATATGGTTCTAATTACACAAAGGGACAAGGGAGTAAAAGTTTTGTGTTCCCTTAAAACACCTCTTGAATTTCTGCCCTCTGACCCCTGACAGGTGGTCGCCCTGGGAGACATACCCGACGGGACCGTTGTCACGGTAATGGCGGGCAACGACGAGAACTACTCGGCCGAGCTGCGGAACGCCTCAGGTGTGATGAAGAACCAAGTAGCACGTTTCAACGACCTTCGCTTCGTGGGCCGCAGTGGCAGAGGTGAGGCTCTGGAGCTCTCTGTGGGAGCGATTAGGTTCAGTGGTGTGGATTAGTGGCCACATTCCCAACATGGCAACCACATAATGATCACTCTAAACCCCACCGCCCATCTCCCCTAAAGTCTGAGTGGCTGCTTCCCCCTCTCCCCTTGCCTTAATATGAGGCCCTTTAATACGTTTGAAATCTTTTAAAGCCAGATGACACACAGATCTTTGGACCTCAGCTGCATTTTTTTCCACCTTTTCCTTTAACGTTCACCTGACGTGACCCAGCTCCGCTCAGGCTCATAAACATGTTGGGTGGTGCTGAAGCCCCACGGCTCATCGCTCTCCGCACATATCTCCAGGCTGTCACGCTAAAAAATGCAGAGACTATTGAGTCATGTGGCATTCTCCAAATGTTTGGCATCACCAACTCGACTCTTTGCATCATTTACCGTCGTGTTACTAAATCATCTTATTGACGACGTTCCCCCTCTCACCCTCTGGAACAATTTTCTTATATTTTACAATAAGTTGACGGCGATAAACGCTGTCAGCAGCTTCACCGTCGACTTCTTAGCTTCCTGCTCCGTTGTCGGAAAGCAGAGGAAGGCGAGGGAGGGATGACGGTGTGAAGGTGGGGATGGCGGACGGGCCGGTTGCCACAGAGACCTCGCATGCGTCCCTTTAATGTGACACGAAATCCGGTAAACGGAAGTGACATAGGAGCCAGGGTGGATCGGACTACGAGGTGTCTGAAATGGATACCCCGCAGTGACAGATAAGTACAAGCAGAGCGAACTGATAGGATGTTAGATAGCTAAAAGTCGTGCACACAGAGGAGGACGGAGCCAAAGGAGGGGACTGATAGGTGCAGGGATGAAACTGCTTGATAGCGGCATGGATGCGTCGGACGGCTAATTTTAGAGAGGAATCAGACACTGCTGATGGGGTTGATGGTGTCGTACAGGCTTCCCCTCCACGCTAAGCACGAATTAGACGGCAGCAGAGAAGCAGGATGGTGGCTGTGCTTCACCCACATGCACCTCAGGTCAGGTATGTGGGACACCTGTTGCATCTGCGCCCTGATATCTCCCATCTTATCGCCCCCTTTGAAAAGCGTGTTTGTAATGAGCTGCGGCGGAAGAGGGGAGGACACGCACGGGTGGACGTCTGAGCAGGACAGCTGCTCAGATGAGTTGCTGCCCCCTTTTCTTCCTGTTTCCTGCGCGTAGCCATGGCGACGTGACGCGTCTGCATACCTCAGTCGTTAGTGTTGCTGCTGACTTGGCTGTTGCGCTCTGATTCACAGCATTCCTCGTGCATGCACATAAGAACGTACACACTTGCACAGACAAACACTCAACCCCGAGGCAGCAACTGCCGGGGATTATCGAGAAAGGAAGTGACTATTAAAATGCCTCTCGCCCCCTCACGCTGCATTAAAAATTCTGGATAACAAGATACTGGCTCCTGCAGTCAATCTTCCATTTAGGCGCTGCCAAAAAGTCTAAATAGATCCTCTCAAACAGCCAATGTTGTGTGTCGTTAATCCTCTTAAAGTCGATGTCCCCCCCTCCAGTTTGTATTGTGTATTATGCGATCACAACCACACTTGTGACTTGGGGATGGTTTAGAGATGAATACCGGTCATTGTCTACACGGATGGTATGTCATTTGATGTTGTTTGATGTCACCACAGGCAAGAGCTTCACACTGACAATCACAGTATTCACCAACCCACCACAAGTGGCCACTTACCACCGAGCCATAAAGGTCACCGTGGACGGACCACGTGAGCCCAGGAGTGAGTACCAACGCACGCACATGCAGCACCGTGTTGACTATGCTTACGCACACAGCAAACAACGTCATTCCTCTTTTATCCCTGTCTCACACCGAAACACGCCGACGAGTTTCAAAGGCAGAGAAGAACAGACAGAGTCAACTTTCAAATGGTCCTAAGCAGAAAAAATAACCAAATCTTAGTTTAAAATTATATTATATTTCATCAAAGTCACTTTATTCTAGCTGTTTCGTTTAAAAGCAATCACACAAAAATAAACCCTTTGCATCAAGTTCTTTAAAAAACTAAAACTCTACGACCCAATGACTGACTATGCTGCAACCAACACGGGACGATACTTTGTGGACTATTTGGCTGAACTGCAGGCAGTGTCTTCACATTGCCGGAGAGGTTGAGAGGAACATAAACGTACTCGAGAAAGAAACCAAATGTCTCAAAATTGGTGAACAGAGGAGCAAGTTGTTGGAGGATACATTCAGCATGGTGAAACAGCTTTCTAGAGCTGACGTGCAGAGTAGAGTGGAAAAGTTAGTAGAGGCTGTAAAAATTTAAACTACAAATAGTTGAATATGTCTAGTATGTAGAGCCACCAATTACTTTCCAGTTTTGTCAATACGTGTGGAAAATGTTGTACATATTGATGCCAGGTTTTTTTTATTTTTGTAATACGAATAATCGAAGATATATTTTTTTCTTTTTTTATTATCTATGGCGTGATAAGTGTGTCATACTGCACAGACGGCATCTTTGAGTTCTCTCGACTTCTAGTCATGATGGTGTTGTTTAGATAGAGGTGCAGGACTTTATATTGCAGTGAAAAATGAGCCCACCGTGAGCAAATAACGCCCGCCTGCTTGGGGTTAAGAGGGTTAATTTGTGATTAAATGGATCCACCGGTGATTTAGAGTTGAACTTATGAAATATTGGGGAGTCACAAGACAGAGAATGGAAGCAGAAGAGCACAAAATAGGCGAACTTTTGAGCTCCAAATCCTACATTTCCCATAAGGCACCTCACTAGATTCCACCCTGTAGTTCGTGACGCGGGATCTGATTTGAGATCAGATTTCTGGCAATATTATCTGAGTTATTTACTCACCACAGCCGCAATGTGGTTTGATGTGCAAATTTGGCGGAGTGGCCCTTTAAATAAGCTGTGGGCGTGGCTCACTGTGCAGCCAGCCAATCACAGCCAGCTAAAATGATAAGGAATAATTGAGATGAACAAAAAAAAAAAAAAAAGAGAGGTTTTACTGGAAAAAAAATTGTGGTAATTAGCAAATAGACGGAATTAAAGATAACCTCTGAGACAAAGCAGATCAGTCTGTCGCGTGACGGTTTGAGAGAAAGACGAGGAATGAAATGTGAGGCAAAGTATTCCTGCGAGGGTACACTGGGTAGCAGAGTGCTAGCATCAGCTCATTTTAATGGGCCATATAAAAACAACTGAGGAGGAAAAAAAAACTTTACTATAGCCATCAGTGCCAACTGGTCTGGCATGCAGCTGTTTCCACAACCCTCCTCCCTATTCATAAAAAAAAAAAAAAAAAACATATTCTCATCTCGTGGCGTCTCAATGAACAATATCACATCACAAACAACCCACCCACCCGCCTGCCCCGTCACATATGGCACCAGGACACGCAGGAGACGCCGAGGAGCCGGGAGACAGTAAGATTAGTACCACCATCACTCTGGGTTGTAGGAAACCTGCCTGTGGTGCCAAAAAAATTGCCTCGACATTCGGCGCTCATCAACATGCGCCCCTTGAAAACAAAGGCATATGCTTTCCTTCAAACGCACATGTACTCGCAATCACACCCACTTTCTTTTTTTTTTTTTTTTCCTTTTCTTTTTTTTCTTCTTTTCCCCCCACACCGCCATCCGTTCTCACTCTCGAGCCATCTTGTTTGATCAAAAGCATTTCCTGTGCATCTGCTGTCCCCCGTCAGATGACTTTCAAACAAGTCCTGTTATTTGGTGGCGAGCAGATGGGAGCCGGAACCGAGTTTGTTTAGAAAAGCTCAATTTGGTCTCAACAAAAGTTTTGCTCTCTCGGATTTGCGTCCAAAGCGCCTCGCTGGACGGCCCGAGCCACCACGCGATAGACGTATCCGACTCTACCTGACGTCAGGTGAGGAGATTCTGGCGCAATTACACGACTTGTTGTTTTTCTTTCTGTTGGCTCAATTTGCGCCTCTAAAAAAAAAAAAAAAAGCTAAAGTTTGCACGTTCTAACCTCAGTCTCAGGATAGTAATTTAAGCAATAAAGACTATGTCATCATACATAACCCCTGAACCTCTTTCCTTTGCTGTTAAGTGGTCAGAATTACAGTGGTGGTATAATTTACCCAGAAACTACAGCCAGAACACGTCTCCCTCTCAGGGGTCATTAAGCCGAGGTCGAAGGGTGGCAAAACACACATGTGCCCTCTCCGCCGAAAACCTCCCCCCCTCCTCCAGGTTTTTCAGAGACTCCGAGCTGAGAGCACCGGCTGTCTCCAGAGCTGCGATTCTATCTGTGTGAACGCTTCATTGAGACATGGGGGGCTTTGTCGGCCATTACAGCTCTATTTTGTGTTAAACGAGTGGGTAATTAGGAGGCCTGCCGTGCACCGGGCCCCTGCAGGGAGGTGGAGAAGGGAACAGTAGGCTGTCTTAAAGTTGACACACACTGGCACTCTGTGGCTCTCCGCGGTAAAAACGCCGCCGTGTTGTTTCTGGAGAAAGAAGCTGACAATAAAGGCCAATAAGAACATTCTCTGCGCTGATTATTTTTTAACACCTTCCACAGTTTTATTGGCATTTCTTCTCCTTGTTAAAGCCTCGCCCGGCAGTGCTGGTGGGTGTCTCTCTCGCTCTCTTTCTCTCTCTCTCTCTTTTTCAGGAAGGATATTGTGTGTTTGATGGGTCTTATGGTAGCCATATGAGTCTTCTTGAGGGATGTCATTTCCCCGGCGGCTCCTCGTCTAATATCAGAATAAAAGCGGGACCACCCGTGAACGAGTGGGCCTCGTATCTCTCAGCTGTGGAGCCCAAGCCCCCGGTTAATTAATTGCGTGGTCAGAGTGACGAATATCGGCGGGGGCCCAGTTTAGAGATCTGCGGTGTGATTTCCCTCCGAGGTTTTACAGCCGCGCGCTCGTGTGTGTGTGTGCGGGGTTTGGTGAGCGGTTAGTCAGGTCCCTCTGGCCGCCGTGTTATTAGCGGGAGGCTAACTCGGTTTCTGCGGCTCGCATTGTGCTTAATCGCTTGACAGCTCTCGGTTACCCTGTGGTTTGCCGCTGCACCAACAACTCGCCGGGTGTGTGTGTGTGTGTGTCCATGCGTGTCTGTTTGCTGATGCAGATATGATTTGCAAATGTGTGTGTGTGTGTCTGCATGTGTGCACCCACATGACATGTTGTGCAGAGAGAGAAGCGTGTGTTATTGGTATCATTAGTCTAGCGTAGCCACAGTGCTGATTTGGAGCAGAGCTAATAGGCCTCATTAAATGTCATTTTGAGCTAATAGACAGGGAGTGGCTGTTTAAACCAATATGCTTTTATAGGTGGCTCTGTCTCCTTTCAGCTGCTCCTGACGGTGGCCGACTGAGACAAACTTCCTGAGCGATAATAGCCGAGGCGTAATAACACAATATACAAGGCTTTCTGTCCAAACCCACTGTTCTCATTAGAGTTAATTGATGACAGACAAACATGGAAGGTGACAAAAACCATTGTGGCGTCACACACACACACACACACATATACACACTGGGTCTCGCTGTGGCATATTGCAGTGGTTATTCTGCATAACTGAGGAGTGTGTGTGCGTTGTGTGTCAGCTGTGGAGGTTAGTGGTCAGACCCCGTCTCCGCTCGCTGGTGTTTGAAGCAGGCGGGTACTCGGGGGGTTCTGGGCTTGGGGACGGGGTCGTGTTTTGGTTCGGTTTTGGTCAGGGTGTTAACAAGTCTGGTGAAGAGGCCCTGGTTACTTACAAGCCTGCAGACAATATTAGTGGTTCGGGAGACCTGTCTGCCAAGCCAAACTCTTGCGACACACACACACATGTACTCACATGATACTTACATATGCAGCTACGCGCCTCTATATTTTCACCATAGTGGCGGCTTTGTTTGTAGTTACAAAGAGCTTCACAGAAGGCAAGATTTAAGGCAAGAATATGTGTGAAAATGAAGCTTTAAAATACTCTAATATGATGACAAAAAGGAAAATGTAGTCGCAAGTGGCAATTTGCAGGTTTGGGTTCAAGAGGAGGAAGCATTTAAAGTGCACACAATTAAAGGCCATGAGAAAGTTTTGGGTTTGGAGAAGCCAAACTGAGCCGCAGTGTGCAAGAGAAAGTGTACAAGTTTTACCAGGTTTGAACTTTATCAATAATTACAGATGACCTCTTCTCATAAAGCAGGCGTAATTTCAATTTGACCACTTTAGCCTGTTTATCCAAGTAGACAGGTGATAATTTGAACGTTAACAGAACAAGAAGAAACACAAATAAAAGGATGTAACAGGCTGTTTCTGAACCAAACAGAGAGCATCCGTGCAAATTTTGTATTGCTGTCATGTGCTTTCTGGGCAGTTTGCAACTAATGCGTTTAACTGAAACTATTCGGCATTTCTTGGAGCAATTTTCCTCTTGTTAATAATGAAGTGTCCATCACTGGTACATATCGGTACCGTTTTATCGTCCACATCTAATTCAATAAATATGGTGTTTCAGATTTGGGTTGAGACTCGCCTGAGGATCATGTGCGCCATAATTGGTGAAATCCTTTTCACTGGGTTTTGATGTTTTTGTGACGTTTGTGGCATTTGTGTCATCCTCTGTGGGTTGGTAGTAGACCTGTTTTGAAAATATCTACCAAGATTTATGATGATTTGATTAGTGTCCCCACTAAGCGGCGACCTTTGTGATAGTTAGTGGAATTGTGTGGCTTATTCCTGCAATGCTGTGTACCAAATTTGGTGCTACAAGTACAGATCCAAAGAGCGGATGCCCCCTTATTAGCAAAAACATCAGTCATGCTGGACTTTTAAGGTCCAGTTGGCTTTGAAGAGCACACTGAGCTCAGCTCGTGTGTCAAATTTCAAGTCAATCAGGCTTACAGTATGAGGAGCATTGCCTTTCAAAAAATTACATCTTTGAACCTTAATTACAGCGCCACCATGAGGCGGATTGGGCTCGTGTTTCTTTGGAAGCTTTTGCACATCATTTCCAGTTATTGGGCCAAGTTTCATGTTTCTTGCTCATTCCAGCTCACGGCAATTTGAGCCTTGGCATAAAAAGGAAAATAACAATAATAATATACTGGCACAGACTCAACAGGGTTCTACCCCTTCAGGGTTTCAACCCTAAATATAGTAAAATGGCAAATTACACTTGAAGATGCTGGAAATTATGAGCATGACAATTTATGCCAGGGGGACTTAAGCATTGACATAGACGCAGTAAATTTCCCTCCTTCCCTCCCTGTCACCTTGAGTTACTAACCGGGACACAGGAGACCCCCGCCAGTAAAAAACGCCGCACACTCACCGTCTCTACTTTTTTTTTTTTCCTTTTTCTGTTAGTCAGACAACGAGTCTCATCAGAACCAGTTGGCTTCGCTGTCAGTTATGTTTCATTTGCAGCTCAGTGGGCAAAAGACAGGAGTCAGTGGTTTGGCGCACAGCGAACTGTGCGTCGGAGCCAAAATATAGTGGCTTTTTATTGAGTCAATAACAAGGACTGTATATAATGTAGGGGTCAGCCGATCTGGGCTTTCAGGACCATTACCAATACTGATGATTAGTAATCGAGAAGAGCGATGAGCGACGTTTGGAACCGACACGCACGAAAACTCCAGCATATTTATTTGTTTGTGTCTTACATGTGTTTTACTAAAAGAGAACTTTCCAACATTTGTCCCTCAGTGTTGATAGGCTATTACTCATGATGTGCAACCAATCAGATTGCACTGCGGTTGGAACATTGCAACAGTTCAAAGACTGGTCAAAGCCGAAGTAGCACAATTTTAAATAGTCTTATTTTATCGGGAGTCAGTTTAAAAAACGACAAAGATAAACCAAAAAAAACATGCTGAATATTGGATCTGATTACTTTCTGGACCGATAATTGGTCGACCTTTAATATAAAGGTGGAAAGCCTCTATGGTGTTACCCATGAGGATTAGCTTTGAAGCTCAGTGTTGTGGTGTTGGCCATTTTAGCAATGCCTGACTCCCCCTAACTTCCGCTGAATTAAAAAAAATTAGCAAAGGGGTGGAGCTTGATGGGAGCTGAGGTGGGCCATGTGTCACTTACTTAATTATGCATAACTTTAAGCCTTAATACGATTTAAGTGGATGAGTTATGTAACAGTTCACCACCTGCACAGTCATCATGAATGACTATCGAGATCATAACCATTTTTTATTCCTGGGTGTAAACATGTTTTTTTCTGCTTGCACGTTGGACAGTTTAACATGGTCGTCTGTAGGGACTGACTCGCTTTTGGAGCTGGCCCCATGTGGCCGTTTGAGGAACTGCAGTTTTTTGGTTACATCTGCGTTTGGTTAATTTTCCCGTTGACCAATAATTATTTCAAATTGATCATGATACCAAAAAATAGAATCAAATGGAGCTGGAAGGTTGGTTGAGAATTCCCACCCCTATAAACAACCTTTATTGTAGTGGTTGCTGAGTTACAGCCTTTAAAAAAAAAACCTTAAAGAAAAAAAAACAAGCTGCCACTTCCAGCACTGCTTGCCTGGAAACAATATGAGTAAGTGAGCTGCCTTCATTAACGTCGGTCATGATGACACCAAAGGGCCTCGGTGTCATCGCGCTCACAACCACACATATGCCTTTACATGTGCTTCTAGGCTACTATTACCTGCTCTAAGGCCCGGGCTTTGTTTCTCACAACAGCCATTTAAGCTCAGTGCTAAATGCTAAAAGCCTCACAGATTCTAATTAAACCGATATTTAGATGATGTCAGCCAGCTGCCGTTTCATTTTCTTGAATTATGTACAGGAACGAGCCCTCTTTTTATCTGTCGGTAACCGCCTCGAGCAACCCGCCCCAAAAATAGAGCAAACTTTTTTTTTTTGTTCGGCATCCAGGTAATTAAAGAGGATTTCGGAAAATTCACCTTTCTGCTGCTGCCTCGCTTGAAGCGGCTTTTAACAATGGGAGCCGGACAAATAAAACTCACCCAAACATCAGGAGGAAAGAAAAGAGAAAAGAGAGGGAGGGGGGAAAAAAAAAAGGAAGAAAAAAAAAAAGAAGACTTCAGGCTTTTCCAGAGGCAGACAGTCACTTGAATGTCTTATGAAGTTGCTTGAAGAGGTGCCAAGGCCTCTGCAACGCAAAAACACAAAATCATTCAGTGGGAGGGAGAGACAAAGAGGAAGACGGAGGACTAAAGAGCGAGAACGGGGAGGCAGAAAGTGAATCATAAAACGAGATAAAGAGACAAAGTCTGGATTTGGTCGGCGGCAAAAAAAAAAAAAAAAACAGCAGAGGGAGTGAATCAAAACAGTTTAATGCGAGCCGAGAGGTGCTGCCTGAAAAACCACACGCACGCCAAAGAGTCTTTAAACTTTGCACAGTATTGTACAAATGTGTATAAAGTGTGGAAAGTGCGTTCAATAAATGTATTGCCTTTGGGGATTGTTGTGTATGTCTGCCTCTGTGTGTGTGTGAGTGTGTGTGTGCCCTTCCCTTTGCCTGGCGAGCTTCCTCCAGGCTGGAACTCATGGACCACACAGACGGCTGGCAGAGCTCCACGACAGCCCGGCTCCCCCTTTCGCTCGCTGCCTCGTCTCCCACACCTCCCCTCTTTCTCTCTTTTCTTCTCCTTCTCCAAATTCTGTTTTTTAACTCTCTTTTCTTTCGCACTTTTATACCAAATCCCCCCCCTCCACACGTATGTTAGACCGCCAGCTTCAGGATCGCCACCTGAAATAATTCATTGTTTCTGACCGCTCGCACCCAAAAAAAAAAAAAAAAACAACACGGCCACTGTGAGGGCTCCAAATAAAAAAGTGAAATATGGACCCAGTGTATTCATTCATCGACTTTACTGTTCCACCGTGAGATGACTGACGCACACACACACAAATACAGACTGACTGATTCAACCCAGGCTCCACGAGCATGTTGGAGGAGGACCGGGTGGTGGGGGGTAGGGGGGGGTTGTTTCTGAATCAGCCCCAAAGATACATTCATCCACTCGGTGATCATAAACCAGACTGAAGGGCTTAGAGGGCATGACGTGACAGCAAATTTATAAATTATCCCATTTATTCAGGATTTTTTCTGGCGCTCGGCATTTTCCTCACATGTTACTTAGTCAGGCAGGAGAGTTTCCTACTGATGCGTCTGTCGATGTGTTTGAGGACGAAGAAGGGGGAGGATCTCTGGATGAGCAGATCAAACCGTCTGGAAATGCTTTTATATTTGTCACTCTCAGGTTGAAAGGAAGCTGCGGACGGGAGATGTTAGCTTAGCTTAGCATGAAGACTGGAAACAGAGAGTGGGGCTCTGTGCAATAGTTACAAAATGCAAATAGCAGCATCTCTAAACTGACTAATTAACTTTTTTTTGTTTAATCTGTAGAAAATCCATTCATTAGATAAACCTGCTTTAGCTTGTTGGGAATTGCAGGGGGTAAACCCTGTCTCCACAAAACAATGCTCTTCTACAACTAAACCTCATCCTCATTCTTAAGAAAACATGATTTTCTCATGAAACAAACATATTTTAACGCTTACGTGGAGGTAGTAAAGGCTCTCAGTTTGAAAGAGTAAGGAGGCTGCTGGGGAGGATGGAAGGGTCGGTCAACCACCACACCATGTATTCTTAACCCTATTCAGGACTTTCATGTTGCCATGAAAGGTCCATTAGACCCCAAGAAAGAATATGTGCAAAATATTTGTTGGTATTCATGATAGATTTCTAAACTATGTTAAATACATTTTCTGAGAAGTTGATGTATTTTTGGTTCCAAATGCCCCTCTTTTTATATTTAAAAGAATAAAAACAATACCTGTCACCTAAAACAAATGGCCTGGAGTCCAAAAGACCCCAAAAGTCCTGAACAGGGTTAAGGGTTATGGACACTTTCACAATAACAGCAACATGTAAAAGATTGAGTTAAGGCACCAAAACTACTTGGTTAGGTTTGGAAAAATATCATGGTTTTGCATCAAAGTACCTTCCTTTCTTTCTACATATTCTACATATTTAAAGCTTTTTCACCATTTTCTGGGTTACCCACCCAACCTAACTGGATGAGAAGGAGCAACAGTAGAGGAGTAAAATACATGACAAAGATGTGTTGCGTTTTTCATACGTCACAAACAACCTGACAGGAAATCCCTCAAAACGTAATTGAGAATGCGCTTTAGTTTTTATTGAAACATGATTTTTGGGAGACAGTGGGGACCCTGGAGAGTTACCCAGTCCAAGACTAACACAAAGAGACAGCGTTCCAATATCCATACTACCACAGTATATAGTAAGCCAGAACAACATGTAGTGTGTCTTAATGCATCGTGTGTCAAATGTAGTATCCCGGGACGTCCTCCGATATTCGACCGAATTTTGCAATTTGCAAGCCAGCATGTTTTTTTCTGGCCATTCCAACTCACAGTCCTGCGTAGCTGCATCACTGTCATGCTCCAGTGTGTTTCGCACAACAGGCTGCGACAGTCGACACTGAAAGCACAATATTTTGATGGAGTAGAATGTTCCAATTGCATATTGCATGGAACTGTACATACTTCGCTGGGGCAGCTGTAAACAGTACTTAAAATGATAAACTGTATGCAGCTTGGACAGCAGCCACGGTCTTTCACGTTCACAGTCGTGCTTATGGCCAATTTAGAACCAGTACTTACTCTCTTTGTTATGAAGAACTCGGAGCATCCAGCGCTCATGCAAACCCCGAGACCGAGCAGCCGCTTCGAACCTTCCATCTATGAGGCGACAGCTCTAACCCCTGCATCCTGTACGAAATCTGAATAATATTAACTTTAGACAAGCTAGAAGCTGCCCTCCCCTGTTCCTTGTCTTTGCTAAGCTTACTCAGCCGGTCGCTGGCTGCAGCTTCGTATTTAGTATGTTAATTTTTTTGCCGTGCAGACGTGAGCGAGGTATAAATCTTCCCGTCCGACTCTTGGAAAGAAAGCGAATACGCATATATCACAAAATTCATTCACTATTCATAATATTTTGGAGCCACTTAAGATTTTAAAAAGTACATTGATACCCTTGTCATGTGAAATCCCGACACAAATCATTCCTTCGCGAGGAGAACTATGGGGTATTTGAGGGATATTTTCAGCCGGGACATGTGAGGGGAAGCGTTCGTCTAAGATCTCGGCGCTCAGAGCTCAGATTCAATCTAATGCTGCCATTAATTACAGAGGACTTATATTCTGTTTACCTACTTGCTCTTACTAACTGTTATCAGATCAGCAGGGGTGAGCTGAATCCAGACTTATGTCTCTGGGACGGCTGAAATAATACTATTCTAGGATCAGTGGCAACTGTGTGATTTGAGATGCTATCTATAGAGGTGTTATCTAATCATTATTAATCTTTTTTTTTGGAGTGTGTATGCGAGGGGGGCAGTGTGCATGATTGCGTGTGCAGGACCGTGTTTCCATACGTCCTTTTATTTCTTTTTTTTTTTTTTTGTGCGTTTCTGTGCAAGTTGCTCACATCTGGTCTGAATCTGTCCATGTTTCCGGCCGCTGGCTGGGCAGGGAAGTGGCAGGCGCTATCGAAAATCTCCGCTGTTTTCACAGGGATGATGGGAATCTCAGGGACTTTCCCTACGGCAGTGAAATCATCCGCCTTTCCCGCTCCTTTAAATACCCCCGGCTCATTCCTCCGCCCTGCTAGGGTTCCGATAAAACAGCTGAGACGTCTTGTGTTTGGCAACAGTTGTCCTCTAAAAGGTGTAATTAACTCATGAAAAACTGTATTTACTGTCAGGCCCTGCTAAACTAATGGACTTGAGGTCTGGCTGTTTGGAGTGTAAATTGGACCTTAATGTGGTGGTTGACTTGCTGCATTCCTATACGAGAAAAAACACTTTGTATACATAGATTTTCTGAACAATACGGCGGCCCGGGATGGAAGCTGCGAGTTCCTGATGTTGTGAATTTAAGCTACCAGTATCCGAACTTCTTAAACATACATCTAAGAATGTATTTTTGGATCCTCCTCCAAGATGTTGAAATCCTCTCTAACTATTTCACCATTCAGCACTCGGCCTGTGTCGCCTGACTGGATCATCCAGCGCTTTTAATTTACTGGTCATCGGGGTCTCTTCTTCTCCGCGAGCCTCCTCCTCACTTATGTCTGTCTCCCCTCGGTCTCCCATTGCTATTTATTCCCATCACTAGGAGACAGCCCGCGCACAAAGCCTGCACTGTGTCCCGAGGCTTTTTTAGAATAGAAATTCGGTCTGTTGAAAATGGAAACGCTATGATTGACTGGGCAAAGCTCGCGCGGAGAGAGAGAGACGAGAAACGCCAACGAGAGGCACAAATTATCCGCAAGGAGCGACGGGGGGAAACGTTATTAATGAAATGTGGACGTGAATTATGTTCGAAAAGTCCTCAATAAGCTGAGGTTTTTTTTAAGTAGCTAATATTATTCTCCATTTCAAAGGCAACTAGACGAAGCCGATGATGAGATTGTCTGTTTATTCTGAGCCGGATGATGCCAGTCGGGTAACGTCATTGTAATAAAAAATCATGGTCTGTCTGACTGTCACGGGCTGACTTTTCACTGCCGCCATTCTCGAGTCTCATTTCATGGCAGCAGTGTTTTGGTATTAAAATTCCAAACAGTTGCGCCCAGAGTAAATGAATTTGTTGTGAAGAGTCAGATGGTTTGCAATAGCATGCAGAAATAATGTTTTGTTGCAGCGGTGGAGACATTTTAAGCCGTTACGAGCGGTTTGCGAAGAATTTTTCTCTTTGTCATGTTGCATTTGTTTGCAGAAAAGACAGAAAAGCGGGCATGACATGCAACAGGGCTCCTCAGCGGGGATGTTGTTAATGCACAGGTTACGCTAGGAGACTGTCTTTGATCTTTATAATGATGCTTTCAAATGACGATCCTTTACAAAGGGGTTTTTTTTTTTTTCTCCCTCTCTTCTCTCTCGTCCTCTCGACACCCAGTGTTCTAGGTGTAGTGCCAGGCCTTTGTTCCCAGCCCAGGCAGCAGGCAGGTTGGGCAGGATTCTGAAGTAGCTCGCTATTTCTGCCCGAGCCAGCTGGAGCGCTGCCAAGCACAGCAGGAGTTTCTACTCTCCTCTGTTTGATATTTACTTTACCGCCTTTACAGGGGAACTAGTGCAAGACCAGACAGACGCACTGACACAGTCCTATGTCAGTGTTGAAAAGAACTGTGTGTGCACAGGCCTATATTTCTGCTCCACCTTTGCTAAACTATAGCCTCCACCTGGGGCCTTCGGGCAGGTTTTGATTTGGTTCCCTCCGCGGGGCCGATAAGGCTGCCGGGATGGGCTCAGACAGACACACACTGTGTTGTGTTTGTGTGCGCAGTTTACGTGTTTGCATGTGTTGGTGGATTGGAGGAGTGTCGAGTTACCGGCCTGAGAGAGCGATGAGAATAGAATCAGGGATATAAAGGGTGTAAAATTATCGGCAAAGGAATGCAGGAATGAAAACAAAAAAAAGCGAGCATAACATATTTGGCATCGGTTTACGACTCCTGTGGGGATAATGGAGGAATGGCGTGAGAGCTGCTGTTTACCTGAGGAAGAAGCCTCAGGTTAGAAAACCAAACATACATGCAGCTTCTCTCTCTATCTATTGAGTACATCTTTCTTTTTCTCTCGTGGAAGGTGATGGGAGATATTTGCCTAATAAGTTAATTAGCAGGATGTAGGATCCCTTTCCAGAAAGCCTCGTCTTTGTTTTGGAGCTCAGACTGTTTACTGAGTTAGACAGAAGAACTGAGTCACTGCGTTGGTAACTGGCAAACTTCATGCCAAGAGAACAGCAAACATCCACGGAGCGCGTTTGATGTTGCGGCGACGAAAATATGGTTTGCATGCAACATGGCGACTGTAATGGTTGAATAAGATTGGGTTTTTATCGTTTCTCCTGCAGGGCATCGTCAAAAGCTCGAGGATCCCCCCAAGACCGGCCTGTTCTCGGACCGCCTCAGCGAGCTCGAGAGGATGAGGGTGAGGGTCTCGGTGCCAACCCAAGCCCCCCGGCCGACTCTCAACACGGCGGCCAACTCCTTCAACCCGCAGGGACAGACGCAGATAACAGGTGAGCTCAATGATGGAGGCGATGGAGGAGCAGCACAAAGATCCACACAGAGTCTCTGTGAGCCCACGAGCCCATCTTGACCTCTGGGACTACACGAGGTGCTTTTCATTGTGCTAATGTATTTCCATACTCACGTCTTAGCTCCTCCCAACGAGGATGTGAAACAACGTGAGCAGCCAAATGAGAAAAACCACGGTTCCATAGCATCAGACGTTTAAGGTGTGCCGCACAGCCTGTTAGATGAAATGAAAGTGACACCTGAAGGTGCAGCATTTGTTTATCACGCCACAAAAAACACTTTCATAGGACACACCTATGATTCTTTTCCCTGAGCTCCTCTCCTGGTCTCCTCAAGGTGTAACTGGAAGGTTGAGGAGAGTCAACGTGAGGAAGCACAAGTTAGCATCATGAAAAGCATCACGTGGGTTGTTGGAAATCGTCTTCCGCTGCACAACCTTTGCAGGTGGTTAAAAGTCACTTTGTGTGGCCTTGTGTGGGAGAGGCGTCGCACACGATACAACCCTGAACCATCCAAAATGAAAATAACTTTTGGCTTTACATATCAGATTGACTAAACAAGTGGACTTACATCATAACTCTAGCACATTTCCTAATCTTTAAGGAACACTTCCTGTATATGTTTCAGCTCTAAAGCAAAGGAAGATATTTGCCAAATAAAGAGACAAACCTTTAAAAGTTTAGGCTAACACCTGGTAATATTTGATTCTGTCAGTTTTCAGAATGAGGTCGAGGATCTGGTTCAATAAGCAACAAAATTATTTGCATAACCAAAGAGGTTAAAAGTTAGAAAGGGTTTCTAGTATTTGGGTTAGAGAACTAACTATTAGTCATCGTTAACTCCAAAGAGACACAGGGACAGTGTTGAGGTTTGCGGTGAAAACCCATTAATCCCAAAACAGATTAAATTCAAGATTAGCCTGAAGGTCACAAGACATTTGTTTGACATTTGGAGGACAGTGGACATGTTGTTGGAGTTCAGTGTTATAAAACACAATGTAATACAATTATGACATCAAAGCAGCAGCGGGCAAATAGTAAACATGCAAACAGGACATAATCTAGTTGTTAATATTTAGAGGCAGTCGTAGAGCTTAGAACCGAGTGCAAATTTAACCTTAAGACGCTGCGCTCCTTGGAATGTAGAGGGTCAGCGAAGCCAACATTAATTAACAAATGCCAGTGTCAAAGAGTAGAAATAAATCAAGCCGTCAATACTCAAATACAGACGAGAAAAACGTGACTGATGCAGAGACTGAATTCGTGAATTTGCCGATTACATATTCTCTCCACTCCCATTATTGTTTTTCTAACGTGATCACATTGTTTTGTCATATTGCAAAATTAAGTTGTCAAACTGAACGACACCAAATTGTAATTTTAAAAAGAACCAAAATGAGTCACCACAATTACCGTTTGACATTTGCGAAGAGTTTCGTCTGACGTAGTGCGCCACAACAGAGCGCGGATCGTGGCTTTGAAGATTAGATTTCATGGCTGTATATGTCATTATGTGTTATGATATTAAAGAAAATGTTCTTAGTAGGACTGCAAAACTGATTCTAGACAGATTATTCAGAATTACATTTCCAATCTGCAGTCAGAAATGTTTATTTTTTCATTTAATAACCAAGAAAAAAAAGCCCCGAATTCACTGCGGATCCAGAATGTGCATCACGCTTCTTTTATTTAGTGCCCTGAACCGATTAAACAAGCGAGCAGAGTCACGAACCGAACATAAAGGTGAAATATCAAACCCCAACTCGAGCCAGGACCGGCGTTTGAGCCACGAAACTCCCGTCGCAGCGCGGCCTCCTTCTCGTCTTGTCTTTCTCCGCCCCGTCGCTCTTATCAATCTCCATCTCGGAGGGTAACACCATCTCTCACGCTGCCACCCGATCGCCTCTGGAGGCTCGTCACACGTCGTCATTTAGCTCTGAGTTATTCCCTGGCGTGGCTCTCTGGCGGGTGCTGCTTAGCGGATCGTTTGAGGGATGGTTGAACAGCGTAGAGATGATTGAACCGTGCACGTTTTGCAGAAGTGCAGCCTTAATGATTTTCAGTCTGACGCGCATCCACAGACCAGTCAGGTGAACTTAAATGACCCTTTATGTACATCAGGTGTCACACTGCGGATGTCTTCAACTGATTTTACAATAAAAACAGCCACGTATCCATGAGTACGTTTAGTGGCTTTAACCATTTTTCCATTACGTTTAGCTGTTTTCACCACATCCTAACTCATGTAGCTCTTCAGTGCAACCATCCATCACTTTAAAGCGCAAAATTCTCAACTCTGTAATCATTATTTTAAGCTATCGCAACCTTGTAGCCATTGTTTTTAGCAATACTTCTCTATTCCTCCCATGCACTCTTGTATACAACAATCCCAGAGGATGCAGCTAACTCTTCTATGTCTTCTATGTATTTCTCCCCAGTTGACCCACACATTACATAGCATAAGAAAGATCATCATAACACATAAATATCATCTGCATACATACACACCAGCTGCTTTATTGTGTAAACCTGTGAACACAATCCAACGCTGCTATTAATCCTGCTTTTACGAAGCTTCTACGCTTTCATTTTTACTTGACATCGGGCTGAATGATTTGAGGAAAATATTGCAATTTGATTTTCAAAATGACATTTTGCAGTCAAGCTTCAGTGCGTCGTTCACTGTGTGATGAATTTCAGCGTGTGATGGAGCTTCACCACATGTGACAACAGAGATTCCCAGAGATGACATGACAGTTTAAAGCCTGTGACGGTCGTGTTTGAGGTTTTAAGAGGTGCGGCTAATAAATAGTGACGCTGGGCTCCTGCCAGTCAAACCACAGTGTGTATACCTGAACCACATACAGTATAAACAACCGCTGAAAGCTTCAGTCTGCTCAAATTAAATATAACTCATGTGTAAATAGCCACACTTTGCCGATCCTTAATTGCAGCTTTTGATAGTTGCTGCACATAGAAACAATTTGAAATCAATTAACTGTTCAGCCCGAGAAGCTGCCGACTCCAATCTGAGCTTCTTTTTGGTTGCAGCGAGTGGTGGAGGTGCACCGGACTCCATTAAACGTGTTGATAATATTCCGCCCCACTTAGGGATGTTGATGTAAAAGCGAAATTTATGGCAGAGCATCGCATTGCATGTCATATTTATATATATTTACAACCAGCACTCCGCCTACTCCTCCCACAAACATTCAGACTGCCATACTTCACTCTGGTGCAACATCAGCGCATTTAAACCTGTGAATACTCTGCACATTCAATATATAAACCTGGGCTACAAATAGAAGAATCTGTGACATCCCAGTGTCTTTCTACATATAGGATAACCCTGTGCACCACTTTTAAAGGAATGTGCGCAAAAAAATAAAGAAGAATCTGGACAATACCAAAAGCACTTCAGTATATTTCTTGTTTATATCTTCAATTTTATTATTCTGCTGATGATTTTTCTACTTCAAAACTTCCCGCTGTGGGATTAATAGATCCTGATCTTATCTTGTACCTATACATACATATATATATATGACACATAATCCCGTCTCGACCAGCCTCCACGCTCTGCTCTCGCCGCTGCACAGACACAATGATAAAGTGCGGTGCGGTTGTCTGCTGGTGTGTTTACAGCCTGGGCGAGTGCCAGCGAGGCTCTCTGTGCCTCAGCTGCGAGCTCAGTGTTTTATAAGGCAAACAGGAAGATCTTCTCTTCGGAGGTAAACATTAGATGTGTCATTATGGAGGATGTTGCATAACGCGCCCAACTGATACTTTGGCCCCTGAACGCACACGCTAATAATGTCAAGACAGAGTTGTTGTGAATGTTATTGTCCAATTTCAGCACCAAAAAAACATATTGAAGCAGCCTTCAGGCCTCTTGGTAATTATTCTTTCTTTCTTCTCTCTTTCTGGACCTCTTGTTTCTCCTTCCCTCGCTCCGTTTCTCCCCATCAGACCCTCGTCAGTCCCAGTCCTCTCCTCCCTGGTCATACGAACAGACGTATCCATCCTACCTGAGTCCCATGGCGTCCCCCTCAGTCCACTCCACCACCCCCCTCTCTTCCAGCCGAGGCACGGGCCTGCCTGCCATCAGTGACGTGCCTCGACGATTGCCAGGTTAGAAAAACCCACCACAGCCTCCTCGTGCCGTCAGATGATTCACACAGCTTCACACTCAGAACGCAGAAACACACACTGGGATTGAACGCGAGGAAATCGGAGCATGTTGTTGTCAGAGTCTCTCCAGAGGACAGTTTTTCAAACAGCGGAGGAAAGAAAAAAAGAAAAAGCGATTGTTTCCTCTTTTTTTTTTTTTTTTCCTCTCCTCGCTCTAAGCCTTTGATCCCAGAGGAGTATGGGTAATAACAGGCCCAGGGATAATAACAGGCTCGTGACTGACAAATAAAGTGTCTTTACAGCGATACGCCACTCTCCAAAGGCATTCTGGGTAATTGCATTAGCCAGTCTGTTTGCAGTAACGGCAGCATCTGTGTTCCAATTTGTCCTGTGTTTTTTTACCCCTCCTAACGTGAAAGCTCCTTTAAAACCCCTCCACGCTGCCAGACGAGTTTCTCTCCCCCGTACACCTGTTTGACTCGCTGCCATGTGAGCACTTTTTTCTACTTTTTCTTTCGGTTTTCTCTCCCCCCCTTGTGCTAACACACCCTGCCTCCCTCCTCGCCCCGAGCGGAGGGCCGAGCGATTAAGCGATGCAGCCGTGTGACTCTGCATTAGAAAAGGGTTTAAAAAATCCAGCCAGCTGCCTTGTCAGCCTTGATTGGTTCGGTCCTTTCCCCCCTTCTTCAGCTTTCATCTCGTCGGGGCTTTTGTTCTCCAAAAGGCGACACGTGTACGAAGACCAGAAAAACCTCCCGCCTTTTTTTTTTTTTTCTTCTCCCCACTCGCGCACCTCGAGCGCTTAATGCCTCCTAAGTGATGTGACTAAGGCTCTCAGATCTCCGGAGATCATGTTGACACCTCGCCTGGGCCGCTCTGTAACCGTATCCCACCGCAGAACATACCGAGCAGAAGCTGATATGGATGCTTGTTGAAACGCTGCTAACTTGGAAGTGATGCTGCGGAGTTTGTCCAACTCTGAAAGTTCGATGCGGCTCATCATCGCAGACAACCCAACGTTTTATTGATCGCGCTGCATCTCCGCAGCGAGACGGAGCCAATCACCTACTATTTCTATTAGAATCAAACGGCTCCTCGTGGAAAGAGGAAGTTTAAAAGGCCTTAATTGGCAGCATATGCTATCTGACGCTAGCGACAAACCCCCGGCTTCGCAATTCCCCTCCCCGCCTGCACATAAACACTCCCTCCTCTTCCCCACCAAACCCCCTGTCCTCTCGCAGCAGACATGGTGACACGGAAGACGCCTGGTGATTTATGATAAGAGCGCCATGGCTGGACTAAACCACCGAGAGGAGACGGGAGGGGAGGGGAGGGGAGGACCTCCTATTCTCCTTAAACTCTTCGCCCAGCGCGAAGCTCGCCGCAGCCAGTTAGTGGTTTTCGTTTTTTTTTTTTTTTTGTTTTTTGGCCTTTGTGCCTTTATTGGATCGTGTTAGTGAGAGAGCGAAAAGAGGAACGAAGGGTGAGATGGAGCAACTCCTTCTCGACTCCCTCTCTCTCCCTCTCTCTCTCTCTCTCTCTCTCTCTCTTTTTCTTTTTCTCTCTCTTTCTGCCTCGCACACTCGCTGGCGGACACACACATACACACTGACGCTGGAGCCGATGGGAGGCGAGGAGAGGAGCCACATCAGAGCTCAGCCCTGCCTCATTATGGATCTCATGGAAACTGTTTCGGCTCAAAGTGTTTCCACATGTGCAGCTCCTGATTCATCCCAACTGCTTTTTTTTTTTTTATGTGCATACAGTATTCACACACACACACATACGCTGCACCCCCCCCCCTCCCTCCACTATTCGCACACACACATTTGCATGCATAAACAGTTGCACACACATAAACATGCGGCGACGCACACATAAATATGCAGAGGTGTAAACACATTATGCATGCGTACGGGAGGGGACTTTCGGCGCTTTATCGAGCGGGAGAAAAAAAAGTGCTGTATTAGAGATAAATGCTGTTTGATAATACACATATCTGGCCTTGGAATGATTCATCTCTCAAGAGGCTTATTTGCTCAATTCAATTAGTCTAAAAAACAAAGTGCTAAATAGTTGAAGAGTCCAAGCCACATAATCAAAACTGACAAAGCGGTTAAAGGATATGTCAATATTTGGCGTTCGCGCTGATATCTGTGCCGTTGGTGTCGGAAAATGTTGAAGAAATTCATTCTAAATAACAGCAGTAACAGAAATGTTGGTGCGTACCTGTGCAGGTAGCTGCTCTTCCATATCGATCAATAACGTATAACAGTGTTCTCTAACATGTGTTATAACATCGTGTTAACACTGGTCTTTTGTATCAGCGACGTTTTTGGCTGCAATAACAGAAATGTGGGAACATTCTCCTCCATATCATGCCTGTAAATTCACCATGTCATAACAGTACATGTGTAAATTCATCAAGCCATACCTGCACATATCCAGGTTTAAATTCATCATGTCATAACAGTACATATCCAGATGTGACTTACCATGTCATACCTGCACATGTTCATGTGTAAATTCATCATGTCATATGTATAAATCCATATGTGAATTCACCATGTCATAACGGTACATGTGTAAATTCACCATGTCATACCATACATGACCAGATTTAAATTAATCATGTCATAACAATACCTATCAAGATGCAAATTCATCATGTCATATCTGCACATATCCAGATGTAATTCACCATGTCATAACAGTACATATCCAGATGTGAATGTATCATGTCATACCTCTACATATCCAGATGTAGTTCACCATGTCATACCTCTACATATCCAGATGTAGTTCACCATGTCATACCTCTACATATCCAGATGTGAGGTCACCATGTTATAACAGTAGATATCAGATGTAATTCACTATGTCATACCTGTACATATTTATGTGTAAATTCATCAAGTCATATGTATATATATCCATATGTAAATTCACCATGTCATATCTGCACATATCCAGATGCAAATTCACCCTGTCATGCCTCTACATATCCAGATGTGAATTCACTGTGTCATACCTTAAATATGTAATTTCATCATGTCATAACAGTTCACATATCCAGATGTAATTCACCACATCATACCTGTACACATTCATATGTACATTCATCCAGTCATACCTACATATCCAGATGCAAATTCACCATGTCATAGCTTCTAATCTAAATTCATCATGTTATAGCAGTATGTATCCGTATGTAAACTCACCATGTCATATGTGAACATATGTATATTCACCATGTCATATCTCTACATTCACAGATGTAAATTCGTCATGCCTTGTACATTGTCTTCATGAAACCTTTATTATATGTTTATTTGTGGTCTTATTGTAATTCTTGTCATTTTTCCATGCTTCATCCGTATCTAGTGGCTGTAACATGTACGTTCCTCTTCTCAGCTTATCTGATCTTATCTTACTTTATCTTAAATGGATGTATTTGTGTGTTTCTTCCAGGTTCATCCGACCTGAGTCCATTCCCCGGTCAGTTCGAGCGCCAGTTCCCGGGCCTCTCCTCTCTGACGGAGAGCCGCTTCTCCAGCCCCCGCATGCACTACCCGGCCACCTTCACCTACACGCCGCCCGTCACCTCGGCCATGTCGCTGGGCAGCGCCCACTACCACACCTACCTTCCGCCTCCGTACCCGGGCTCCACCCAGAGCCAGAGCGGCCCCTTCCAGACCAGCAGCACGCCCTATCTCTACTACGGCGCCTCGTCCAACTCGTACCAGTTCTCCATGGTTCCCGGCGGCGACCGCTCGCCCTCCCGGATGATCCCGCCTTGCACTAGCGCCTCCACCGGCACCTCCCTGGTCAACCCCAACCTGCCCAGCCAGACGGAGGGAGGCGTGGACGGCGACGGGAGCCACAGTAACTCCCCGACTGTTCTCAACCCCGGAGGCCGCATGGATGAAGCGGTGTGGAGGCCATATTGAAGAAGGAGGACGGAGGAGGGATAGGAAGTCAACTGATGTCATGGTTTGAAAGCACAAAACCTTTTTTTATAGTGAAAAAAGGGGATTTTTGAGCTCTCATCAGCTGTCTCTACCTTTTACTTGGAAATTAAGGTTGAGATTTTTTTTTTAAAAAGACCAGACTTGTATGAACTTGTCTTCCTGGAATGTGTTTTTGACCAAAGGCACTACAAAGGGAGTCATTCTCACAGCAATAATGAGAAAGACGATTTTTTTTTTTTTTTGGTTTACTAGGCCCAAGTGGATGAGACTTTATTTCAGTTTTATTCTAGTCCACGAGCTAAGGGATGCTTCAACACACAATATTTGTAAAAGACTGCCTCTTTTGTATAGTGTTTGTATTTCATTACGGCTTTTTTGCAGAGCATGTTTTTGTACTACGACAATATCAAGATGCAAGTTAAGCACTGAGTAGCAAGATAAGAGTAACACATATGTTACCTTAAAGTGGTGTGGACAGTAAATTTGCTTTAAACCGATTAATTTAACTTGTATATTGTGGGTGAAACGTTGATGTAGATTGAGGCGTTTTCTTAGTTTTAACTTATAAAGCCATAAATTATGTATTGTATTTGAAACTTGAGTCAAAGAAGTGTAATCTGAATATTTTTGATGCATCTATATGACTAAGTTAAAAATGTTTTGGTTTTTTTTGATAGGTAATTTAAGAGAGTAAGAGGTTTAACTTTTTTTTTTTTTTTTTTGGTAGCACCCAAAGATTTAAATCGTTTCGAGTATGAAATGTAATTTCCAAAGAGTATTGCAACATGTTTCTTCTGGTGTAACTTTCAGTTTAACTGCTCTACACGTTAAGCGCCCAACATCCTCGCTAGGCGTTGACACACATTTGGCTCCGAATTAAACCTTTGGTATTTATTGAGCAATAACTCGTATTGTGCCTCTTGGCAACATACCATGAAAGAGAGCTTCAATGGGGGAAAAATAATTATCCGTTTGGGGAAATTCTGCTTGATTTCTTTACTCTGTCTCGTCTGACATGCACACAGATATACTGATGTATTCCTTTCGTCCAAATAAGAAATGGTATATTTACAGACGAATTGACGCTCAGCCCAAAGATGATTAGAGCGGTGCCACGCCTCGTGGTGCACTTTATAGCAGCAGGTCAGACTTTCAGGTTCAGTTATTTTGTGATACATGAACTCCTCAGGACTGGAATGATCCTCGGATGATCCCACAGATTTGCTGTATCTGCATTTCTTTTTTCATATCCAGCCTGGCTGAAAGCTCTGTGCAGATTATAGCTTCAACATGCCAACTCTATTATAGCTTTCATATCACGTGGAAAAGATAGCTTTGAAAAAGTTTGTCTTAGTGTGTGACACACACAGGTCTGTTTTTTTTTTTCTTTTTCCCTCTTTCAGTCTTTGAGATTGAAAAGGAAAATCTCACAGTTATAGACAGAAGAGACTGTGACATTCCTTCAGACGTTTATTTATTTTGTCGCTTTCGTTGGCTCGGTTTACCAGATGGATTTGTACCCTCCTCGCAGACTCATGTCGCAGCCTAAAAATCACTCTGTGGCCGAGGAGAGTCTGAATTTACTATGTGAGATTCTAAAAAGTGTTGGAGTGAAAGGAAAAAAAAGTGCAAAAAAACCGACGTGATTGGATTCAGCTGCTGGCAGCAAACTGGGAACCAAAAAATATGGGAGACTTGTGTATGTTTGTTTCATAGAGCACTTATTTCTTGTTTTATTTCTAGCAGCACTTGCGGCTGGCTGCCAGCAGGGCTCGTGGTTTTGGTCCTCAGTGCAGATATAACGCCACTGGAGTCGCACACACACACACACACACATCCACATCTACACACACAGAATGGATAACACTTGGCCAAACAAGCCATTTACATTGGAGCTGAATCTGATCTCACAAGGCAGTTGGTATTTGTTTGAAAAAAGCTTTTCTTTTTTCTTTTTTTTGCTTTTGGTACAATATGATATTCAGTGCATGTAGGTAATATAATAACCCAATTTGAAAAAGCTGAGAAAAACACGGCCCTGTCCAAGGATCAGACTTCAAGCTTTTCATTGAAGGTTTGCACGCAGTCTCTGCAGAGGATGTTCTGAACTCGGTTAATGGAATTGAACATGTCGCACTACATTTCCCCGACTGCTCCGGCCCAAAAGTAAAGGTTTTTTTTTTTTTTTGCTGCTACAGTAAGAAAACAAATAAAAACCTTTCAGATTGTTGTGATTTTTATAGCATTTTCCTAAAGACAATTATATCCAGTGTCTCCATAGCAACTATGCACATCTGTTGGAATTTATTTAACCTTCTTTTCTTTTCAAACTTCGAACAGGAGAAACTGTTTACACACCAACGCAGCACTGACATCCCGTTCTGTCCTCATCTGCTTTTGTTTGTGTTGTTTTTTTTTTCTTCTTCCTCAGACAAACTCTTTTTTTTTTTGGTTCAAATGTTGCGTACAAACTGTCATTACAAACCTTGTATTATTTAATGATCAACATGTATGATATCCAGGAATTGTACTTTACCTTTGCTCTTATGTAAAGTTTACTTGTTATTTCTATTGCTATGCTTCTTCTCATGAACACTTGTCAGGAAACTGAATCTGATGGAGACTCTGTTAGATTTTGCTGGTACGTTTCATAAAGATCATAAGGGGTTTTTTGTTTTGTTTTGTTTTGTTTTTCTTTTTGTTTTTTTCTTTTTGTTTTTTAAAGGGACAAACAGACCTGACAACAGTGAGTGAAATTGGCATTGTGATTGTACATTTTGTTTATTTTAAGAATAAAATAGGAATTTTGTAACTTAACTTTTTTTTCCCGTCTTAATCTCATCTCTGCACTGAAATCACAGTTTCTGGGGTTTTTTATGTTGATTTTAAAAGACCACATGTAACTCTGGGTATTAAGTAGAGGTGTCACGAAGCAGCAATAATCATAATAACCTCACTAATAATAAATAAAATATTGATATGATATTAATAATGCACATATGATAATCCAGCAGCACTTAGCAGAAAACAGAAAAAAGACGCTAACAAGCTACTCAGTATGTTGACGCAAAACTCTACCCACACCCAAATTTTTATAGATTTCTTTTTAATTTTCTAGATTGTGGCCAATACCCGAAAGGTCAGGGTCCCCGGTTCGATTCCCGGCCCACCCGGACCTCTGCTGCATGTTATTCCCTTCTTCTCTTTCCCATATTTCTTTCTCTTCTGTTTATTTAAAAAAAAAAAAAAAAAGGTAAGAAAAATTTAAAATTTTCAACAGATATTGCAATAATTTAATTACCATGAATACTTCTGGCCACATTAAATCTGATAGTGTGACAGCCTTGCGCTTTAGATTAATTTACAGTCCCAGTAGCGCCTTAAAAATCTAATAAATTGCTGGAAATGTAATTAAATGTGCACTTAACTTGACCAGAAATGCAATAAAGCCCAATAATGTAATAAAATGTCCTCATTGATACTGTAATAACATTTTTACGGGTAATGTGGCACCTTTCAGGCGAGACCTTTTTCTTTCTTTCTTTCTTTTCCGTTTTCTTTTTTTTTTTTTTTTAAATCAAACCGATAATGTAATAATTTTGGCAGACGCTGCAATAATATGTGAATTTTTTATAGAATTTTAGAGTTGTATGAATTGGATTTGAAGTCAAAGAATAATTGTTCCATTGAAGTGCGGACTTTGAGCTCAGTATAATCACATTTTCAGGGACATTCAACAAGATCCTGGTTCTGAATAGGTCCAGAATTCCAGGTCACATGAGGTTGTGAGGTCACTTTACAACAGATTTCCTACAAAACACTACCTCGTGATTTCAGAGAGAGGAAAAAAAACATAATCTGTTTAAATTATTGCATCAAAAATGACCCACCTAAAATGTAAAACACTTTATTACAAAATCAGTCGGGACATTTCATCACGTTATTGGGTTTTTATCACATTTCCGATGAAGTTAAATGCATATATTATTGTATTTTCAGTACATTATTACACTACTGGCTGCTACAGCTCTTCTCTGCTGAGTGTTATTTAATGTGTGATGTACTGGGTTGACGCCAGAAGGCTGTTTTTACATTTTCGTGCCTGAGGGAGGAAACGTTTCTCACCTTAAATCTGAGGTGAACACGTTGATGTAGGACCATAAATTTGTGACATTACAAAGCCACTAGTTGTCCAATATTGCAACACACACTGAATGGAAAGATATAGCTGTGTAGCTGAGCTTGTTTATAGCGGAGGTTTAGGCTGAAAAGGTTTAGATATCCACCATTTGGATTAAACTTTTAATAGATGATCAGTTCAGCCAAAACATTAAAACCCCCTACATGATATTGCGTAGATCGCATTTATGTGAGTCAAACAGCTCTGAGATGGTCCAGTGGTGTCTGGTACCGAGATGTTGGGAGTAGATCCACCTTGTTTATCTCACTGATGCTTGACTAGATTGGAGGGTTTGGAAGCTGAGCTCTAGGTCGTGTTCCTCGAGCAGTTCTTGCAATGTGGCGCTTCACATTGTCCTGCTGGGAGAAGCTGCTGCTGTCAGGAGCTGCTTTTGTGATTGGAGGGTTCTATTTAAGAGGCTGGTACATGTCAAAGTCCACACGAATGCCAAGTTTCCCAGCAGAACATCGCAGCGTAACAAGATGATCAGTGTTACTCGTTTGGTTTTAATTTAACGTGACTGATCCGTGTATATAATAAAATATCAGTCAGAGGCTCCAAACCTTTACTTTCAATACTTCAAATACATCTTCTCATACTTGCTTTGGAAGTAAACGGAGTATTTCTATATTTTCGTACAGCGCCACAACTGTCTGAGATCCTCCAGGAACATTTAGCAGTCATCACTCGTTTAATCTCCTCCGAAACGCTTAACAAGCACATCTCTGAGCGCGCTGAGCGTAGGAAGCACATTTCATGGTGTCATCTCTGGTCTGCCACTTCGTCTGCACCAACATTGTCTTTGGACGGGGGACTGAGGCAGGCTGGGGCCTCCTGCACGCCCCGGCCAGACTTCTTCTACTACTACTACTGCCACTGCCATGGCTGCATTTCAAAGGTACGCAGAGAAAACCAAAGAGATGGAGACAGGAGCAGAGACAGGGAGAGCCGAGGAGAAGCTGTTTTACATTATTCCAAGACATAATAGAGCCAATCTAAGTGCACACACACACACACACACACACACACACACACACACACACACACACACGTTGAAACACAGAAAAGAGAGAGAGGGAGATCTACACCATCCCCATGTGTTTTTTTAAGGTTTTTTAGATTGGGAACATTCTCGGGATTTCCCTGAATATAGATTGCGTGGAAAAAAAAAAGAAAGCTCCCGCTGGTTTCAGGTTCACATTCTCAGCGTTCTCAGCCATGTCTAGCAATTATAATAATGAACTCCGGAGGAGCAGCGGGACCCAGACACCCAGGGAAATTAGCATAATGTCCTGCATGCACGGGAGAGACAGCAGACTCATTTAAAGAGGGTTTGGTATATGGAGTTTTTTTTTTTTTTTTCTGCTAAAATTGGTGGTTGAACATGATGCCAGCGATGATGTACTCTTGATTTTTATACCAGGTTGCGAGTAGTTTTGCAGCAGCAGCACAAAGCAAAGACTGCGCTTTTCCTTCCTCGTATTATGCAATCAGCAGAGAGGAGTACAAACAAGAGTTTATGAGGAGACAAAACCACTCGGTTCGAGCGAGCGTACAGCTGACAGCCCAATACAAACTGTTTACTTGACCTCTACAAACGTTTCAGAGGAGCAGCTCAGGCGGGAAGTGATCCTCAGGGGTCTCATACCGCTCGCAGAGCTGTATATCTCTTCCTATGTTTCCGTCTCCACTAACAGGCCTGAGTGTGTGTGTGTGAGTGTGTGTGAGTGTGTGTCGGCCCTTAAACAGGAATCGCCGCATCTTGATTTCTCGTTTGCTTCCCTGGATAAACTCAAAGCAATGAGCTCTGCAGCGTGGCCTCTCGACTGGAAGCCTTGACCTCCCTGAACCGCAGTTATCTGATGAGGAAGATCGTCTTGGAGCTCAGCGATGAATTTAATTCGCTCTGATTTTAAAGCCACCCACCCGCTCACCCCCCCTGCTCGGGGCTCTTGAGATTTTCAGCCCCGCGATAACAATAACTGTGTACTTTGGCGCACTCTAGTGGCTTTTTTTTTTTTATAATTTCACCACGGAGACCGGGGTGAGAGGCCCACCTACTGTATACGGTGCTCCATACATGCCTCATGTAGCCAGACTTATTATGTTAGCGAGACTATTTGCTGCACTTCCAGCACCCCACATTTCGCCTGTGCAGTCTCGAGCTTTTCCTCCGCACAAATGAAAGCCAGATATGAGAAGCTGTTCACCCTCGCAGAGAGGGGCCTGTAAAAGACAACTTGTCTTTTGACCTGTAATAAAAGAAATGATCAACTGGCAGGCGAGCTGCATCCAGGCAGCAGCCCAGAACCTCGCAGACATGCTAGGTTGTAAGGCAGCCTGACATCCTGCACCAGAATCCATTCATCACTAGATTAAAGCATGCCTGTGTCTTTAGCCCGCTCTGGAAACATTCGATTCCATGAAACCATTTTGCTGCTAAGTGAAACACAACTCAAAGAAAGTGCACTTATGAAACCTTAAAATGCCTACATTTAATGACTTCTGCCAGTTCAGATTATGCAATTTGATACTGGCCACACCGCCTGACAAAAAAAAAAAAAAGGAGGAATTACGGTGAAAATGCGAGTGTCAGGACCATGGAGAGCGACCAAACACACAAACAAAAGGCCTCTTTGTCCAAAGCCTTCGCTTCATGTCAGTGTTTCAAATTATACACCATCTCAACTGTCAAAAAATGGCAAACTGTTGCAGCACGACTGAGTGTACAGAACATAAGACAGGATAAACCTCCGCTTGGTGCCAAATATTCATGCAAAACAGGCCTTTTCCATAGGTTTCAGCCAGGCAATAAAATTTCAAAAATTTGGGCAGGGGCCCCATCTTCGCCTGAATCCGGGCATGAAGGAGCTCTATGTGCTCACTGTGTCAGATGAAGGGCTGTTAAAACTTTATCAGGCGAGTGTTAATTGAGAACTAATGGACTGGTAATTCAGAGCAGTCACAATGATCCAGTTCACGGCTGAGTGACTTACAACTCTGGTGACATTTAGATCGTGTTGGGGCTTTTTTAGAAAATCCACCATATGACCATGATCATGTGGGGATGCCAGGCAGAAAGAAAAAAAACAGAGAGAGAAGGGGGATGAAGGATGCCCGCCATCGTGTCTGGTTCTGCTTTAGACATTCATCCTCTCTGTCTCCAAGGATCATAACTCGTGTTAGAGGCAGGTTTTATGGTTTATGACTGGAAAATAAAATGCTGCGCGTTTCCTGCAGGCAAAGCGATGATTTACAACTATGAATGATAAAGTGAGCGCCTGCCTGACAGTGCGGATGTGTGAGGGCTGCCGAGGATCCAGACATGTCCGACATGTGGATGCGAGTGTGGTCGCATGGCGAGTGTGGCCACCACAGTGCGGTTATATACGTTGGAACGGGGCACAGAGGGAAAAGTTCTGGCTCACTAGAAGGTATCAATACCTGACATCATCATCTCACATAATTAGCACAGTGTCCACATCCTTCTCCAGTGACCGAGGATTATTTCATGTGGTTCGCAACTGGAACTGAAACCCTAACCAGTAAATCTAACCAAGAGCATAAATACCCCCGGGCTCTGCTGTCTGCAGACATGGTTACTCACTTCAGCGACTCGTCTCCAAAAACCCAATCAGATCTGTTTATTGTTATCTTCTGCCCGAATTCAAGGCCTGATTATTTAAATACAGAGAAAAATGTCTTGATCACCTGGCTCCGAGCTCAAACAGTCCACACTTTCAGGCCACGACAGGCCTGTCCCGTTCCCTCCTCGACGCAACTGATCTAAGACAGCAGCCGGCGAGTGCCAAGAACTCTCTCTGGTGAGGTCGTCAAGTCTTACGCCGAAACCGCAGGCGCGCGCCGGGCAGATCAATAATCCCCATCAAGCCTCACCACAAGTCAGTCAAAGCTCGGAGGGCAGGCGAGCAGAGGAGGGTTTGGGGGACCTGCTGGGAATCCGATACTCTCCGAGATGCTCTCCGTCTCCGAGTGGAAGAGACGAGGACTCGTCTTCGGCAGCCCTGTCTCTCTTCTTTAAACATGATCTCCTGTTACGACACCGTGTTCCTGTGCTCTGATTAGACGCTTCCTTTCTCGGGCCTGAAAGACCTCAGCTCTCACCTTCTAAACGGGTCGATGCTGGACGTCACATGTCAGTCATTAAGCGGCACGAGGACGGCGAATGGAAGCAGGAGTTTAGTAGAAAAAACAGGCTGAACATTCTTCATCTGTGCGTGTGTGTGTGTATGTGTGTGTGTGTGTGTGTGTGTCTGGTCTAACTTGTGTCTCTCTTGTATTATCATTACAATGAAATCATAGAATCTGTTTTTCTAAACCTGTTGCTCTTTGAGAAGACAGAGCAGTTGGACCAACTTAAAGCTTTAGTTGGTTGTACATAATAGAATTAAGTTCATCCAACTAATAATACTAATGCCGCTAGTTTGAGTTAAACCGTTTGTTTCATCGCAAATGAGCTGTTTGTGTTTCTGCAAACTACTTTTAAAGAAGGCCAACTGGAAGTTTCCATTTCTCCAAATATCTGCTTCTCCCAAATGCAAAACATAAACAGCATTTTCTCATTAGATTTGCTGTTCTTTCCTTTTCTTTCTTCTGTAAACCTACAAAAGGAAAATAGTGGGTAAGCTGCAGCGTAAAAATAAAGGAATGTGGACGCACAACGCTAGAAGAGCAGCAACTTAAACCAGTTGTTTAGATCTACTAAAATATTTTGATTCCTCTCAACGCAACCTTTTGCGTTGCTGCAACTTAATTTTAAGGAAAATTAACTTGAAGTTTCCAGTTTTGTTAACTTAAGTATTTGCTTCTTTCAAAAGCAATATGTACAACATGGAATTTATCATTTGATTTGCTGATGTTTCTTTCTCCTCAAACTGTTGTCAGAAAATGTTTTTTTGAGTTGAGGAGCAGGAACTTAAAACACTGGTTTAAGTTGGAGCTACTAAAGTAATTCTAGTAGGCCTAAAAGAACAATTTGCGTCACTGCAACTCAATTTTAACATGCGTCAACCTGAAGTTTGCGATATATCCAACTCAAATATCTGCATGTAAAACACAATGTTGTCGTTAGATTAGCTTTTCTTTTCTGTTTTTATATCTCTGTCACTGTGAACCTACTACAAAAATAAAAATAGTGGTGAAGTTGCAACAAAAAATGAAGAAGAGTAAATGTCATGACGTCAGATGCTCAACGCCACAAGAGCAGGAACTCAAACCATCAGCTTAAGTCAGATTTACTTGAATAATTTTACTTCTCTCAAATGAACAGTTTGTTTTGCTGCAACCTAACTTTAAGGAACTTAAAGTTTGCAATTTCTTCAATTTGAGTATTTGCTTTACTCAGAAGTAAATCGTAAAACCCAATGTTGTCGTTAGATTTGGTGTCCTTTCCTTTATTTTACTCTGTAATCCTACAGGAGAAAACAGCTGCATTAGAAAAATGAAGCTAGAAAGGGACTAAGAGAAATTTCAAGTTGCTAGAATCCATTAAAGTCACCTAAAAGGTTCATTTGAAACACTACTCTACCTAAACCACAGCTCGAACCCACTTCCTACAGTGCAGAAAGTCATCAGTGGTGAAAAGTAACTAAGTACATTTACTCAAGTACTGTGTTTGAGGTGCTTTTCTTGAGTATTTCCACTTTACGCTACTTCATACTTCCACTGTGCTGCATTTCAGAAAGAAATACGGCGCTTTCTGCTCCACTACATTTATCTGACAGCTTTAGTTACTTTCAGGATTAAGATTTCACACATAATGGATAATAAAATGAGGGTTTTAAAATACAACACGCTGTTTTCCAACCTTTCTGGCTCCTTACGGAGAGCAGTGTGAAGTCTGAGTCACATTTCAGACGTCTACGAGTTGTTAACAGCTCCACCAAAAAGTGATTTTTCCCTCCAAACTTCTCACATGGCTTCATTTCCATAAATGCTGCAGTGATCCAACATCTCACCAGAAATCAAAGATTAGAGAAGAACTGAAAACAGATTTGCGCATCAGAACGTATTAACTCATCGATCATGTTCGGAGGCCTCGGATTTATCTGCCGTCTTTATGTGTAAAACTGGGTGTAAAGTAGTTCGAACCAGTTCCACCTGCAGTGACATGCTGCCGACACATTGATGCTTCAATATTAATCATCTAATGATGGCAGATATAACAATATGTCAGTCAGAGGACTTCTACTTTCATACTCTAACTGCTGCTTGTACTCCAGTTTTTTCTACTTAAGTACGATTGCAACTTACAACAGAGTATTTTTCCACTTCTGCTTTACTACTTTTGCTTCAGGATCTGAATCCTTCTTTCACCACTGAAGGTCATTTTTTTAAACAAAAGTCGCGACTGTTCTGCTCCGAAGGCATTTCCACAATTCAAAGCCTCTTCCACCCAACTGGATAAAAATATTCAGTGTTTTTGCAAACTAAATAAAGACCTCCTTTAATCTATTCGCAAGTGATGACCCGGTTAGGCCCAAAAATGACATAAGAAAAATATTTATTCACCAAGGAGATTGCGGGCGCCACCTTTGTCTGTGAATTATGAAGAAGCAACTCAGGAAACAAGCTAAAATGTGCATAAATAGAGGAGTTTGTGCATGTTTTAGGCTATTTTTTCATTCTTTATTTAAGGATTTAGAAATAAAGGATGCTTAACTCTCTGACTTGACTGTAATAAGTGAAAAATCCAAAGCGAAACAGTCCGAATCGTTTGAGATAACGCACCAAACGAACCCCCTTTCCTCGACTGCCGCAGTTTTAAAACATGCAGCCCTCTGCTGAAAAAGACAGGAGACGGAGGAAACTGAACTTCACCTCAGGCTGAAACATATACGGCACGTCTTTCTCTCGCGGGTGCAATATCTACAATAAGCTAAATTCGACTTGTTCTTTCGGAGGCCTGTGTGGCAGTATTTCTTAAACTATGGGTCCGGGCCTTTAATTGGATCACAGGTCTGTTTCTGGTGGGTCCTCACACGTCAAACGCACCAGTTTGTTTTAATCAGCTCGGGTCTCAAAGCGAGACTCAATTTACACAATTTATGCCTGAGCTGAGGAGGTTTACTGAAGCTGGCTACGAATGTGCACCGTGTGTGTGAGTCGCTGTCAGCCTATACGGACCGACGGTGGCCGAGCCAAGGCCAGCGACTGGTAGATCCACTGGGAGTGTAATAGCAGATTAATGTGGCGTGCCAGGCCCCCATGACCAGACGTGTTTGACGCTAATGCTCCACTGTATATTATCCAGCTTGCAGAAATGTTGGATGTGAGCGATGGGATCCAAGGACAGGGGATGTTTAGGTACTAATTACCAAACAGCAAGGCACAAGTCTCGCTCCATATTTCCTTACTCCTGTGGAAACACTAGGCAGGCTCCATTTATTTTCTTTGACTGTTGTTTCTGGCAAGGCTGCGTCTCAGTAAACACCGCTCGCCCACCATTGTAAATCCGACAGGCGCAGATCTTTCAAGTTAGACTCCTTTGAGGAAAAATGGAGACAGATCGGATGGCGGCGCTCGGGTTTTCCGTCTTAATGAGAGAGTGGAGAAGAGGGATGGCGTTTGATCCCTGGCATGGAAGCCTCTATTTAAGCCTGTCAACGGTCATCACTCTCTCTCTCTTTCCCCCTCTTTCTGCTTCTTTCTCTCTGTTATGGATGGAGAAGCAGACCTGCGCCACTGGAGTTGATCAGCTCGGTCTAAAACCTTTTTCGGAAGAACCAGTCCACCTTGTTTTTTTTTTGTTCGCCCAGACAATACCTGCAAGCATCGGCGTTGATTGATCACCACGCTGGAAAAGAGAAAGAAAAAAGGCAGAAGCAGATCTGTGAAAATATTATTTTATTTGTAGAGCTTCGCAGTGTGCAAGCCTCTCAGTCATCATGCTCCAATTTCATATCACATGTTTGTCCAAAACCACACAAGAGCCTTATGGTTCTTCAAGGAAGTCTTGCTGTAGCTGCAGCCTGACAACAAGCCAAAGACGATAAGCCCCAAGACAAATTTCCATCCTCCTCCTCCTCCTCCTCCTCCTGCGCGGACAATGAAACTTTTGAACTTTAACTTTTTAGGCTGCGGATGTTGATCGGAAATGTCTTTCTGATGAAGGGGCTGGAGGGCAGGGCTCCTGACCATCGCGGACCTGGCCCTGGAAGACGCTTTTCATCGCGGCGCTAATGGCTCGAGCTAATCAGGCCTGATTGGGGCTGCTAAATAAATACTCTCTCCATTTATAATATCGTGTGTAACTCAAGACAAAATCAATACCATCGACCGAACACTAACAGCTAGAGGCGAAACAAATGTGTCTCGGCTCTGGCTGCGATACATTTTTTTTTTTTTTTTTTTTCAGAATGAATCCATCAGTGACATTGGCGTGGATTTCTGATTCTTCCAAATAACAAGGCACATAATTGAAAAAGGCTCGATATCAGGTTTAAATGCTAAAACAGATTCATTCCAGCATGCAAGCGATTCAGGAGTAAGCTTTGTTCTAAAGCTAAATTTTGTTCTAATAATTTTTTTTTTCCCCTTAAAATCAAGCTTTCAGAAGCGGGAGGGAATCTAAACAGGCGCAGAAGCTCGGGAGGGGAAACAAAAAAAAAAACTTACAGCAGCAACACCCGCAGGAATGAGTGACGACGGGATTGAAACTGCAGATTGGAACAGTCACATTGGGCGAACAATTAGCATCAATCATCGGTCACAGATGAATCAAGGTGTCTCTGCAGGAGCCAGAGCTTGATAATAAACACTGGAGTCAGACTAGACTTCTGTGGGCTCGGGAATAAATAAAGCGAACGACCTTGACATCAGCAGCTAGTAAAATGTTTGGCCGCGCGCTGGAGAACGTATGAAAGAGAGCTTTGTGTTATGAGGAATAAATACAGACAGACACAATCATGTTTGAGCGAAAAAAAAAAAAAAAAGAGTTATGTCAGAAGTTTCACGGCAGCAAAAATACGAACCCCCGGTTTTTGAACTGCGAATCAAGTTAAACGTGTTTGATTTATCTCCTGCTCCACTTCTGTTTTGCAATGTCTGCTTGTGTGATTGAAATACCATACGCACACTGAAATTTTCTGAAATCCATCAAGTCTGGAGCTGCAAAGCACCACGAGCGACTCCACAACACAGACATCTGACCTGTTTTGCTATAACAGACAAAGTAATCTTGAGTTTCTGTAAATGAAACCGAAGGAGACTCAAGGGGGACACATGGAGGGTTTGTGATTGTTTTTTGGGTTTTTTGTTGTTTTTTTTTTTGACATGTTGTGTGTTGTTAGTTTATTTTCTTGGGTCAGCTGCTGGGTTACTTGGCCAGCCTCCTCGCCACGTCTTTGTAGGCGGTCTCGATCTCGGAGTCGGCGGCGCAGGTGTTAGTGAACTCGTCTCGGGTGTAGGCGTTCTTCAGATACCGCCACACCCCCGTCATGTCGGAGGGGATGTCGTAGTTGCGGTACTTCTTAGCGACAACCTAGAAGAGGAGGCAAAGTTGTAACCGAGTGAGCTAAACCTCGTCCTCCAGCATCATTTCATTTCCAGGAGGGTTTTTTTTTTTTTTTTTGATGAGATGCTGCAAAATCTACCTCCTCGTAACCTGCATTCCCTCCTCAAACCTGCCTCTTTTACTGCTTTTTCAGCTCATAAATGTCGGAATAACTGACCTTCAACAATGCCCCTGGGTCTCCTCTGTGCTGAGCAGCAACACTGAAAGTCTGTTAAGTTAAGCAAGCGAGATGGAACTTTTGTCTCCCCCTTCTGGCAATGAGAGGAATTACACAAAAACTGTCAACGCATCAAATTGCTTCCTTTTTTTTAGTCTGTTGTCCTTCCACTAAAGTTTCCTTTTCTTTACTGGATCACAAAAAAGTTTTCCTGCATCCTTTCTAGGTTTTTCCTCCATGGCCTCCACCATACTTCTAGCTGTTACACACTCAAAAAAAAAAGCAATTTAGATGGCTTTATCCTTTTAATAAATGCAAAGTTGCAAGATAAAAGTGCTTTACAAGTTTTAAAATGTTACTTTGATTGCTTGGATTGACCTAAAATGTGTAGTTGCATCAACTCAATATTGTGTGCAATTGAAACTCAAATTTGTTGTTTTCAAGATTTAAGTACCAAAATACAAAACTGCAGTTCGGAATTAAAAAAAAAAAAAAAAAAAGTTGACTGCAAACAATTTTTGTTCTTAAAAGCCACCACACGAACAAAAACATGAAAAAGCCAAAAACTACTGAAAAAAAATGTAGTTGAAGCAACTTAATTTTTTTCCAGTTACCAACTTAAAAACTTAAACATAGAACACAGACAGTTTTCTTGTAAATAATGTGGAAATTAAACAACTGTTTAATTAACTTATAAACTTGTGTTTGTGCTATCAATCATTACATAAGAAGAAATAAAAAATAAATAAATAAATTTGTTTGTTGAGGATAAACTAATTACTCACGGTAGTTTGTTAGGTCGACACAACTTCATTAGAAGATTGATGCAAACTGTTTTTACAATTTTTTTCATGTTGTTGCAACCCAGCAGTATTTTTTAGAGTGCAGTTCCTTTTCACTACAGTTTCTCCCTTTTTCAGCTCTGGCAAACCAATCATGGCTGATTCAAGCTAAACGTTACACAACCAGTTCACCAGCGCAGGAATGTCACCATAGAAATGTGTGTATATGTTCTGTATACTGCCAAATACAGAAATGTATCTGGTTCTTTTGGGCTTAATCGACTTGGTGTGAACTCACTTGTTGAGGGCTTGAACATAACTGATGTTCATGTCTCTGTTCACACTCTAGCTTTAGCACTAGGCTTAGAGCACCACAGTGATGGAGTGTTTAGGATGGAGTTTGTACGTCTCCTATTTTCTCTGGGTTCTCCTCTCACGTTCGTCCACTTCGTTTATTGCCCACTGACACTTGCAGATTTGTTCTAAGAGCAAGTATCGTCCCCTTTCACACATAGATTGTGCAGTAATGATGCCAAGAAGGCCCCTTTAATACATCACTGTTACTCTGTTGTTTGCTCTCATGCAGCATGACGCTGTAACAGTGACATGACGCGGAACACAACAGCATTCGCGTGCTCGGCCTTGGCAGCTCTACCTTTCAGACAGATGTCGATTTGACAACCGCTGCCGGCTTAAAACCAACAACAAAGTCGCTCCATTCTGTCTCTGAACCGTACATACAGACCAGCGAGGTGGAATAAAGGCAAAGCGGTCACGCTTTAAACAGCCTGTGAAAGAGGAACCAGTGGCTGAAGTTTATGGTAATTTGTGTCTCAGCTATCTGGTCCTACACCTGCAGGGGGCACCAGAGGAAAAGTCAATGAAAAACCACCAAAGATGTTGAAATACTTCAGTGAGGAGCAAAATGTTGTTGCTGATAGTTTGGCAACAAAAAAAATCAGATTTTGTGCTTATGATACCAGCATAATCAGAAATGCACGACTGCAGAAAGTAACTCATTTTTCTTCAGTTCTGAGGGACATACCCAAAATTTGGTTTTCATGAATTAAATATTCATACTAGAAGTGTTTCATTGCGACATTATGTTGTTTACATTTTGCGTCTTGTACTTTTTTTTTTTAAATAACATAAAATCTTTAAGAAGGCCCCCAGTTACACTCTCTCCCACCATCCTCATCTGTAAATGGTGAGTCATTTCTTTAATACACAGCCTTTAAAATGAGAATATTATTCGTTACTTCATTCACTTTTTTTCAACCTTTTTCTTAAACTCTGTGTACACTGAGGTATGAAGGCCTCATTTACAACATACCCGGGTTTGAGAACAATGTCTGCTAACAAATAAACTAAAATAAAATATTAAAAGTCAAAGTTAGCAATTGTTGCATTCAAGTTAAAAATAAAAATAAAAAATCGACTAAAACAAGAGCAGATGGAAGTTAAACAGGACGAAACTAAAAACCTTAAAGGCTAATAAATGAGTCAATATTTTTCTCATTAATAATATTTGAACATTTTAAACGTATTAAATCACACACTATGTCATTTTGCACAGGGCGAATCATTTGTCCTGCTCACTGTACTTTTTATTAGTTTATAAATCTTGGACTTGTAACATTAACTGTCTGTTGACTTGCATTTGGGGTTTTTTTAATCGCCTAATCCTTTTTTAAAATCATCTCCTGTCAGTGTTTAGTGTGATGCACTGTGAAAACCTGCTTGGAAATAAAACTGATTCGGATTCTGGAGATAAATATTATTTGCTCCTTATGTATAGTTTTTTTTTTCTTCGATAATCAAGCACTATTTTCCTCCTTCTTTACCTTGACTATGTGCAGTTTGGGCAGCAGGTTGCAGTCTGCCAGCGTGAGCTCGTTCCCGTCCAGGAAGCCTCGGTTGGAGCCCTTCTCCTCCTCCATGCTGTCGGCATCGATCTCGTCCGGCAGGGGGCTGTTCAGGTAATCATCCAGCTTCTTCAGGGCTCTGGTTAAACCTTTCTCCAGAACTGCATGCACAAACACAGCCCTGTTAAAAAAAAAAAGGCCAGAACTCGTGCAGCCTCGCTAGGTGGCAGCAGAGCAGACCACATGAGCGAAGCCCTCAAACACTGGCCTCTGCTACGACCTAGTGGAGGAACGAAATAGTGACTGTCATGTGTTTTTTTTCATCTTGTTCTGTTGTGCGAGCGGCCCACCGGCGTTGGCTTCTGGTTTGGTGTTCTTGATGTAGGCTGAGAACTTGGCGAAGATGTCGTTTCCAGCTGTATTGGACTCTCTCTGCTTGGCAGCCAGCTTGGGATACCTGAGCAGACGGAGGCAGGAGACGCAGTCAGACCCAAAACATCTGGATGGCATTAACACCTGGACTGGAACTCAGCTTCAGACTTAAAGCATGTTACACACCGAGTTGGCCGCTCGCCCCTTAAGCTCTCTCACACTAAAAACTTTACAGGCAATAAAAGAAAGATTTAGTTAATCTGACGTTTTTCTCTGCGAGCGCTCTCACACGCCGGCTCTGATGTTTTTTTGGAATGTCAGCGACAAAAAAGACCGTCTTGACTTTGCTGAAATTAGGCAGAAAACTGTGACGAAGAATCGTTGGGTTCATACAGTTAAAGCTGATGTTTATAAAAAATACATGCACACACACAGACATATATATGTATGTATAAACTCAAAAAAAGATTTACAGCCGCCATAAACAACAAATAGTTATATCAGTCAGTCTTCATCAAATGCAGCACTCTTTTACTGGACTAAAGAGTTTCCTGTTTCTTTCAACTGTGTTGCTGAAGTGAAATAAATCCAGCCAAAAGCAGGATGCGTGCAGTCAGCGGTATAATCCGATACCGCACTCTAAGCGTTGTAAAACTTTCTGGCTGAATTACTTCGGGGGGCTGAGCGTTTCCTCCAGAAACTCCTCAATCTTGTTGATATCTGTCTTGACCTCTCCGTTGAAGGTCAGGAAGGGAGGGTGCGTTCCTGGAGCCAGGTTGTGCAGATCCGCAGGCTTTCTGGAGAGAACACAGGAACAGCAGAACGTCATGAAGAACAAAAGTGAGGTGTGGGTGGGTTTTTTTTTTCCTTTTAAATCTTGCGTCTCTGCATCCCCACCTCTTGAGGTCGACGGTCGTGACGTTGAACACGACTCCTTTGAGCCAGAGGATCATGAAGAGACGCTGAGAGAAGGGACAGTTGCCGATGCTTTCTCCATCGCTGCCCGCCTGCACGCAAAGTGACAGAAAGCAGATCAGTGCATTTTGACATAATACTGTGAAACCATAGCCTGTAAAGGTGGACAGTGGAATGAAGAAATAACAGGAACAGACTGTAGTACTATGGTTGAAAACAGGACCAAGTGGCTCAGTCTTTGCAAAGGTGAACTTTAAATTCCCTCTATGGTGGTTGATTTAGCCCCAGAAACTCATGTCTGTATATGAAAATGATATATTTAGAAGTTTATTTCCATCCATTATCTATACACCGCTTAATCCTCACTAGGGTCATGGGGGGCTGGAGTCTATCCCAGCTGACTCAGGGTGAAGGCAGGGGACACCCTGGACAGGTAACCAGTCTATCACAGGGCTACACTTAGAGACAGACAACCAAGCACACTCACATTCACACCTACGGACAATTTAGAATCACCAATTAACCTCAACATGTTTTTGGACTGTGTGGGAGGAAGCTGGAGAACCCGGAGAGAACCCACGCTGCACGGGGAGAACATGCAAACTCCACGCAGAAAGATTCCGGTGCCCCCACCGGGACGCGAACCGGCAACCTTCTTGCTGCGAGGCAACAGTGCTACCAACTGCTCCACCCTGCAGTTTATTTCCATGAAAATAATCTCTTCCTGCCTTAAAATGGCATAGATTTAACTGTATACTGTTGCTTCCTCTTGAATGTACCGATCTACAACTCTGCTCACACACTGTAGTTTCCTATACTATACGCTGCACAGTGGCAAATTGTGTGGACATTTGAGTAATAATCCATAAATGTTGGGCCTGGAAACCAATTCTGAAGAAGACGAATGACACACAAAGTCCCAAACTGCAAGATGAAAGACTTGATTCCTTAGATCTGTTACATATGAAACCCCAGAAGTCTGAATCTGTGTTTTTGAGACGACTGCAGGTACACTAACTGTTTATTTTGGCCGTAATATGTGTTCTAACAGATTTTTAAAAAACAACACATAGACACGTTAACAAGCTAAAACAAAAACAAAAATAACAAATACCAGATTTCCACCGGAGGGGGTCTTTAAAATTCAACATTTTCCAACATTTTCCAAAGTGCACTCGTATTTATTTACTACAACGCTGCAGGACAGCAGTACAGAGTGCAGGTGTTCTTTTTATGAACTACTCTATTTCTGTCTCTAGAACCAAGTATCCAGATGCTTCCCGTTCTGCACGGAGGACCTTGAACTCTGAGGGTTAAGAGGGATTAAATGTCTCGCTGCAGGTCAGAGGCTGGAGTTCAGGGGAAACACCTCCTACTTGTCGCCGTATTCACAGAGACTAATGCTGTGAAAATTAAATACGTGACGTCTTTTCTTCACAAGGTTGCAACCTTGCTGCTGATAATTAAATACATATTAGGATTAGAGGGAGGTTATCTCGGCTGTTATCTCGCTGTTTGTGGAATATGGTTGTGCAGAGAGGAGTCATGGGTTTTACTGAGTGTGGCCTTCAGGGACACTTTTTTACTTTTTCACAGTCAAAAAATGATAGAAATGACATTTACAAAGCATGCTGACTGTAGGTTTTATTCATTACTATTGCAATTAATAAGAATATAAATAACACTGATGAGAAAAGAGATGAAAAGTCGATGCCGTTGCCTGCTTTCAGCACCACAGAAGTTTTTCTCTTCTGTTTTGTTTTACAGCCTTTGGCATCAGAAAGAATTTTTTTTTTGAGTTTAGGAGAGGGATGGCGAGAATAGCATGCATGCTGGTATATTTATTAAAGTGAATTCGTGATCAATCTCTGTCACACATGAATCATACATCAGTCATACTGTCAATATTTCAGAGATCTCTCCAAAGTTTCACGAATCGTGTTTTTAGTGGAGCTAACGTCTTATTCAGAGGAAGGAAGCTCCCCCTGACTCCTGTAGTTCACATTCTTGTTTTACTTTGTACATTTAAATATTATAAACACAAATAAAAGTGCCACCTTTAAATTTGTGTAACAAAAAGGATAGAATCAGAGCAAATCTATAAAAAATCTGAATCTGGAAGAAATAGTAAAATGTGCCACAGAAAGTTCAGTAGAAGTAAGCATTATTAGAAAAGCACCAAGTGTGTCTAAACATGAAGCTACATAGAGGTCTAGTTTACAATATTAGTTGTTGGTTTTTTTTATTAAAAATAGAACCTTTAACAAAGTCACAAAGTGCTTAACAGAGAAAATCAACATAAGTCCTTAAAAACTGCAAAAAGAGGAAATAAAAAAGATCAATGGTAGATCCAAGATAAACAGATAAATAGTCATATTAATGTAAAAAGAACATACGGATTATAAACATAAATCATAGGTGGGACAAAGTCTTTAGCTACTTTTTAAACGCATTAAGACGAAGGTCTATAGGTAGGACATTCCACAGCGTAGGGCCGCCACTTCAAAGGCACGATCGCCTTTTGTTTGAAGCTTTATAGTCAGAAATAAACCAAAGTTGCAGGTATACAACAGTGGAGAGAAATGTGAAGACAGCCAACAAATGGTCCCCAGACAGGAAGTGAACAAGGGACTCTCGTGTGTTATTCGCCACAACAGCTCAGCTACTGGGTCACCCCCAGAAAAAGCACAGTGCAGGTAACATCTGACTGCTGTAGCTGGTCGAGGTGGAACTCTTGCATTCTACCGAGACTAAAATAGATGCAGCATTTTGTTGTGCCTCTCTTCTGTTGCCTCGTATGAGGCAGAGCTGCAGCTGGAAATTTTTAGAAGAGGTTCAATAACATCGATGTCATTGACTTTACTGCTACGACGATCTTATTTGCTCTTTACAGTTTTGATCATTGATCTGATCTGACTCCGGTGATGCAGACGGAAAGAGTGTCTCTTATCTGCTGACCTGATTTTGACCGTACAGTTGTGAAGCTGTTGTTGATTGAACAAAAAATAGCCCCAAAAAAATAGGGCTTAAGGTTAGAGCTGTACGATATGTATGTACATGTTTTTTTGACCGATATTACAATATGTGTCACGAGTTCATTGGATTTCTTTTTCATTGAGACAAATATAAAAATGATCTATTTTTCTGTGATTTGCACCAAATGAACATGTTCTCTTACATCTAGAAAACATACTTTATAGACTGGAGCATCTCTGCAGCACCACAGTCCTTCATGCATAATGGCATGTTGTAACACATTTTACTTTTACTTTTAATATTTTGATTACCTGTGCAGGCCTGCCTAAAGGCATGACGTATAACGGTGCACCATATGGTATAAGCTCATCAGATTTTCTGTGTAAAATCTTTTAAAATCTGCAAAGATACAAAAGTTGCGAAACAGTAAAGTAAAAAGTAAAGTATTTGCCTTCTTAGTGTCGACAGTTAAATGTATAAAATGACATGAAATCAAAATGTTCAAGTGAATTATGAAGCAAAGTGGCTTCAGATTGCTCCTAAATATTACACTTGAGTAGGTGTACACAGCTTCTTATACTAATTCGTGTCTATGCAGAGACGTAAGAGAAGCAGCACAGCCTTGCTAAGCACCGCTGACACAGAAAACTCCACATTATTTTGAGACGGCTTGATTTCTCACTCCAGAATTTAGAATTTTCCAGAACAAGAGCGTGAAAATAAACAAATAAAAGCTGCATGTTGACCTCCTGACAGGAAAACACGACGTAGAATCACTTCTTTGCCTTTACAAACTGCCGTGCATGCAGTGATATCGTGTGTCGGCATGTGCGGACGCGCAGCGGAGCACCGACGCTGACACCTGATCCACTGGTTCAGCTGAATTATACATAGTGATTCCATCATCTGGTTCAGTGGCCACTGGGGCACCGAGTGCAGGACCCGACCCGCGAGGCCTGCAGTCGTACTGAGCAGCACACAGTGAAGTGAGGGCAGTGACCTCGTGGACAGCGGGGTGAGATCTGACACAAGGAATCAGCCTCCCTTGTTAGTGCACGATGGATGATTTGGACAATAAACTCTCTTAACCCTTAAAAAAAAAGGCAGAGGATTTGAATTTTGTGCACTTTTACGATGTCTAGCATTGAGTTAGGGCCCTGAAATAGTAAATATGACAAATAAACTTGGATGCAGCACCAGAAATAACTACACAGGACAAGATGCAACACCAAGAAGCATTTTGCCGTTCGCTCCATGTGTCTGTTTCCACACAGCTACGAGCAAAGACCAGAAAAAAAAAAAAAAGCTGTCGGTCTGAAAGTAGCTGAGCCGACTGTATGCAGGCCAGCCATTGATGCTCTCGGTGCTGCACTCGCGCACGTGATGCTTCTGTCGGGGCATTGTTGTGGCCTGGCTCGGCCGTACGGCGGTAACACAATACACGGGCCCGCAGATAATAGCCAATCAACATCTAGAACATGGAGGACAAAAGCTGTCACACACAACTGGACGCGTACACGAGTGTATGGAGCCGCTGAGCGATGCGATCAGGCAAAGTTACTTCACACAATCCATCACGTACTGTACACGCTGCACTGTAACTGGGTTTTGGAGCTCTTGGTTTGACTACTTTTTAAAATTCTCCTGCAAATAATTAATTTAAATTGCAATATTCTGCTGTTAAATCTGTCAATTTGACTAAAAAAATACACTTTCCTCCTTAAGAAATATCAGCTTTCTGGCCTCAGATTGGAAATTTGAATAAATGTTATGTTGCTTTTTTAATTTCAGCATTCAACATTCTTTATTTTTTACATTTTTGTGCATTTATGGACCTCAGTATTCAGATTTTGATGTGCAAAACTAATGCGGTGCCCCTTTTTATCACTATGTAAAGCCTCAAGAAGTGTCTCAATCCTGAGTTTTTAATAACTGGGGCACTGACAGTTACTGGCACAGGCTGTGATCGTGATGCTTTCCTGCATATTTTCTCACATCTGCAATGGAGTTTAAACTAAAATTAGCAATGATTCAGGCCTGTCGTGCACAGAATGCTTCAATAACCCCCCAAATCTAATTCTTCTTCTATGTGGGGCTGTCGTCTGGTATTGCAGGATTCGTCTCTGTCCATGTAGGTCACATCTCAGATGACAGCATGAGGAAAAAACTAATATTAGGATGGCAGCTACTATGGAAACCACTCTCTTCCTCTAGTAGTCATACATTTGTGCACAAAACTGGCCGAAAGTGACTTTAGACCAACATTTATTTAAAGCTCTATCATACTATCTTGCTGCAGTGTTTCTACAAATAACAGTTTTGTGTACCAAAGTGTAAACGGCAGAGCCTAAGGGTGACGATGTCAGCGAACTTTAAGCAGACTTGTTTCCTTGGAGGCGGCTGCATGAAGCCACATCAGCTAATTGGGTCAGTGCATCCTGCTTCCACCTCACCTGCCTCAGGTAAATTCATGTGGCTCTAACATCGCCCAGGGGAGCTGAAGGGCATGTTTTTATCGAGAACAAAACACGAGCGAAGGTGGCACTTTGAAAACATCTCTTTTGTCATTTGCGCTTCTCTTAACGTGCATCTAGTCATCGGTGAATACACCAGTGTTTGAAAGAGAGAATAACAAGTGAATAAAAACCCAGTTCTTTCACTTTTGAGAGAATTCTCCCGATATCTGTGATCTAAAAACAGCAAACTGCATAATGCCTGTAGAAAAGCTGAATTAATGTTACCAGCACAGCGCCTGGACTCGAGCTTCCCACCTTCAACAAGCAGCTTCAGTATCACTGTCACAGAAATCCCAGGTCAACGTAGAGCTCAGTGTGCCGGTGCCGCTGTAACTCTACCTCCACTATTGGGTTACATGAGCTTTCCATAACACACGGTGATGCTCGGCTGAAAATTCTGCTCATATATTGACTCTAAACTTTAAAAAAAAATACTGTAATCGCAGTTTATTCTGTGTCTTACCTTTACGAAAAGTTCAATATCAGGGTCTCTGTCTTGACCGTTTGTGGACATGACGTCACCTCAAGTCTTGTTTTTTTTAAAACTTCAATCCTTTTTTTTTTTATTCGTGGAGATCTACATCCTCCAGAAAAACAAAAACAAAACAAAACAAACAAAAAAAAGATTATCCTCTCTCCAGTGGGAGTGACAGCTCACACCTGAGGAAATTCTGCTCACTTTCAGGATTTTCACCACAGTTTGCTCCTCTAGAAGCAGTTTCCTCCCTCGTTTCTATCCTCCAGGTGAGGCTGAGAGTCGGTCCAGGTGGCAGCTGGAGCCCTGCGCTCTGATTTAGACACAGATGGAGAGCAGAGCGAGCTCTCACTGACACAAAGTGCAAAACAGGTGTCAGTTCATACCAGGGGGGAGGAGCCGCATCTCTCTCTTCCCACCGCTGCAACCAAACCTCCACTGAAACGCATCAGTGCCACCACTCACCCTCTGATCTGTCCCAAATCTCACACTTTTTTTATTTTGCTTTATTATTGTTCACAATTGCATGTGGCCTATTAGAATAAGTCCAATGAGGCCTTTCCAGAACACACAAACTCATATCAAAAATAGCATCACATCCCATACCACTGTCAAAAATGAGATATCTGTGCCACTTTTAGTTTCTGTAGCTGTCAGTTTTTGAGTAGCGGAGCAGCGGCGTTCATATTTAATTCATGTGCACATGTGTTTGACTCTGGCAGGTTATATTTGATCACTAGTAGCAGACCTGGAGAAGATTCCTCTGTGAATTATTGATGCTTGGCTTTGGTTTTAAGGCAGGAATTAGCATTTATTTCCAAAGAGAAGTTATGTAGGACAGCAAATAAAAGCAGGTACATTCGGCACACACACACACACACAAAGCAAAGAAATTGGCTTGTTGGAAGAGATTCTGGCAGAAAAAATAGCCTCATCGTCTGAAAGTCAAATGAAACAGAAAAAGGGACACAGATGGAGTGGCTGGAGCACATTTTTTGAACTGTTTCTATTTATAGAGCAGCTCCCTCTCCTGGCTGACACACCGACATGCAGCGCCGACCAATTAAGGAGCCGCTGAGGAAGAAGTAGAGGTGTTCATTATCGGTGTTCATGTTGGAAAGTGTTGAGCAGGCTCCAAATGTGTTCTATTAGGGGTTTGGTGAGTTAATTTGCAAAGTTAAAAACTCCACAACAGCACCCACGTGATGAAAACAACACACGATAATGAGCGGAGCACAAACATCTCCTCGGCTTCGGATCGCATTTAACAGTTTTTCAGCTGCTAAATATGGAATCGTTAAAAGAAAAGTAGAACCAGGTTTGAAAAAGCTTCGTGTTTTAGCATCTTTCTAAGAAGACCTCAGAATAAACTCCTCTTAAGACAACTTCCTAAGACACTCTTATTTGTTTTTATGCAAGCAGCATGATGCAACAGTGCTTAATATTGTTTCTTCACAACCAAAAGGCTCTGGATTCGAACCTCTAGATACCACAGCTTCCTCACACGGTCTATAAAATGCATGGCAGGTCAACTGGGGAATGTAGGTTCGTTGTAGGTGTGAGCTTCTGTGTCTTCATGTTAGCCATGTGGTGAACTTGTGACCACCTACCTCCAACCCCCCATGACCCTGAGGTACAGCTAATGGATGGATGCATGTTTTCTTGAGATTTGGACGAGGAAATCGACACGATATCGTATCTGATGGTGGAATATATGGTTACAACAGCAGGCGAGAAGCTTAGCAAAGTTCAACGACTGGGAACAGCAAACATGGCTCTGTCAAAATGCCAATAAACAGTCTGGTATATCAAAAGCTTTTTTCATAGTTCCATTATTTACTCTTTTAAGGAACTGTTTCCACCACCAGACTATTACTAATAGCTTGAAAATCTCCCGTAAACTGGTTAAAAGACAGATAACAAGTTTAAAAACAGAACAGAACTAGAATATAGACTGTATGTAAAAGATGGACATAGCCACGGAGACATCCTCCGTTGGTTTGTGAACTTCAATTTTGAAGCCAGTTTGGAACTACGCCAATTGTCATATTAGCCTTTTGAAACCAGACATGACAAACAAGGTGTTGATCTGACTGAGAACTCCAAGATGTTACCATTGACTGTCTATAAAGATGGATCAACCCTCTGTGTTGCTACCTGTAGGTTTCCCAAATATTAGTTTCAAAGCTCGGAGTGCTGGCTCCAGCAGTGCCTGACTCCTCTCGACCCACCACTAGTCCTGTTCAATCATGTTTATTTCTGCTGGAAAGCTGGACATTGGGGTTCTATTAAACCAGCCTCTAGTGGCCATTTAAGGAACTGCTCATAAGGTAGCGAACTGTCAATCATAATGTAGCCACACACCCAAATTCTAAGCTGCTTTTTTGTCTGTTAGACCTGAAAACTAGCAAGTGAGACCATAAACTAATTTGGAAAATGTTTAATGAGGTAACACATCATGTCAGAAGTAGGGTCATTTTCTCATTGACTTCTATACAATCAGACTTTTTTTCGTCACCCTCTGCTAGCTGTGAGGAAAAAAATGCAGCAGAAAGACGCTTTGGCTTTACTCTTCAGACTCTGAGGCTACATCCATCTTTTACATACAGGCTGTGCACAGAGTAACCAGATTAACCGTTTCCTTGTTTCCAGCCTTTGTACCGCGCAGTTGCTGACTGTCGCCTTATTTTCAGTGAACAAACACAAGAGTTGCACCATTTTTAATCACCTTACTTCTGACAAAACAGCAAAAACATAAATATCCCAGTATGTTGAACTTGTCTTTGAAGGGTTTCACAACACATGATGATAATAAAACCATTCGGGGCCTCTCTTGCAAGGCCTTGGTTTTTGTATCCCTTTAAGACAAAAGGAAGCTCAAATCACTGACTTGCTGGGCTAATCATTCACCATCAACATCAAACAGTAACAGAAACCTGTATCTTTCCCCGAGCCAAGGTGAAGGGGGGTGTTTGAACTCTCATGTATTGACACATGCTCACCAAATGTGTTAGCCAAACAGTCTTATGAGCATTATCTTACGTTTAGGTCCTGACGTGAACCATCGGTGGAAATTATCCCGATGAATGTGACTAAATGGGCATCCTGACTTCCTCAGCAACTGCTGGAAGAGCTATCTTATCATGCAGCACTAAAAACACGCCGTCCATGTGAAAATGCTTCTTACTGATAGCAGTGATATCCTGTTCTATATTGGGCCCCTTTATCCCAAACAACCGGGAGGAGTCACCAAAGCATGCAGAACAGAAAGATGATCTCCAAACCCTCCTCCCTAGTTTTATAGCACAGCTCAGTGTGGTTTATGGCAGCGTTGAAGATTAAACAGTTGGGACATCGAGGGCGTAGTAGTATGTTACATCAGGGAGAAAAGGATGTTGTCATTTCCACAGTGAACTATGGTCGATGAGTATCATAACTGCGGTACTACATGACTGAGGTGAATTCTCAAAGCCCACCTATGCTCATCAAGATCATCAAGAAAATAGACGATACTGCAAAACGTGGACGCTTTACTTCATCCATAATGTGTTTTGTGCAGTGTTCAGTTCTACTTATTTATATAGCACCAATCCAGGACATAATTTATGCTCTTCACCTGGTCATTTCAACACCTTAGAATATTTTATTATAGAGAGAAATACAACCATTTTCTTTGAATTGGCAGCAGTGGGAAGAATCCTAACCAGGTTCAGAGAAGATTGATATCCACCTCAACCAGTTAGGGTGAGGAAGGAGTAGAGTTGCACTTATTAATCAGTTAGATATCAACTAGTAAATTCATCGGCAACTACTTCTGAGTATTTTTTTAAACAAAAAACAGCCCAAATGATCTGATTCCAGCATCTTAATTGTGAATATTTTCTAGTTTTTTTGTCTCTTCTGTGACAGTTCAACTGTGGTTTGTGGACAAAACAAGACATTTATTATCTTTGGGAACCACTGATCGACACTTTTGACTATTTTCTGATATTTTATAGTCTTAAAAACGAATTGATTAGTTGAGAAAGCAATCAACAAATGGACGAATGCTAAAATAAAATAAAATAATGTATATATAATCTAATAAAACACTGTGTGAAAACAGCTGCAGACACTGAACAAGTTCTGACACTCAATCCACTCAAATGAACATTAATTTAGTTAAATATGTTCAGTCTGTTTCATGATTGCTTTTCAATGTGTTGATCTGCTAATAATTAAACCTCTTTAGTTGACTGACACATTAGTTGACTTTATTTTTATTAGTTGTTTAGTTGGCCATGCGTTCTTGTTTCTGATGACTCTCTTTCTTGAGGTTATTTCTAAGGGATCAGCAGTGTCATGGAGGCCTGGTGGTTTCAATCAGCCTCATGGGAGCAAACCAAGTGGACTGAGGAGAGAGGGGGATTTTGGGAATGAGTTGTTCTGTTATGTTTATCGTTTCTGTTTTAAGTGGGATCAGTTAGTCTGAGTGAGGAGTGAATGTTCTGTTTGGTAGAACTGTGCCGGGGTAACTTTAAATCATTGAACATAATAAAGAAAAATAACGGTAGTCTTTTTTCGAGACGGCCCCTCTTCCTGTTTAGGAATGGTATAGAATGAAGCCTTTACATCCTGGTTGGATTGCACTGTTTTCTGGTTTTGGTTGTGGGTCAAGGGGAACCTTTGTCACTCAATGCTGTGTAAGTGTACTTGTTTTAAGTGTCAGAATCTGGTAAAAGTCAAAGTTTTGCTGAAGTTTGGATGCTGTTCTTCATTCTGCTGCTACGTTGCTGCTGCCACTTAAGTATAAGGTGAATACCATTGTTAAAACTTTACATGCTGCTCGACATTGTTCACCTTTTTGGACATTTTACAGGCCAAACAACTAATCAGTGGTTAGAAAAAACAATAGACAGATTAATCGACAATGAAAAGAGCAGAGAAATGAAGCCAAGTTTCTCAGAACCAAACATGATTAGATGTTTGCAAACTAACACCCCTCCTGTGGGTCACTCCTGTCCCAGTGTCCATTATAGGAAGGATATTCGCCTGTATGGTGAAGATTCGGAGAGGAAATATGGGGCTGAGAGAGAAGATTCTGACTGGCCTCCAGCTGCAATCAAACCAGTTGCAGTTGCGAAACCATTCGACTCCCAAGACGCTCCATTGTTCTAAGGCCTCATCATTCAGGTGAGATTGAAGCAATCACTGTGCTGATTGTATACATCCATTTTTAGCCAAGGCCTACATACAAACATGACTGTTTTTAAGTAAGTCTTTGATTAAACCCCTAAAAACTCATCTGTGTTAGAAATTTACCAATTTGGAGTCTTTTTCCTTGAAAATAATCCGTTCCTGACTTAAAATGACTTTGATGTGACTCTACGCTGTGGCATCCTGTAGAATTTCAGATCTGTGAAGCCTCTTTCTCCATTTACCACTCCACCACTCGTTGCAGCTCGAGCACACTGGCTTACCTGTGACTCTGCTCAAACACTGTAAACCTACTCTGTGCTTCACAATAACAAATCGCTCATTCAGCCATGCATGTTCAACCCGGAAACCAACTGTGAAATATGACTAGAACTCAAGTTTGTGGCTTGTAAAACCACAGAAGTGTAAATCCGTGTTTCTGAGATCATCATCAGTACACTGCATTTTGAAGGTGGAAATGCTCAGCAATGGTGTTGACTGCTCGTGGTATGTGTTCTAGCATCTAAAATTAACGACATATTGACATGTTAACAAGGTAAAAAGTGTTATTTTCATCAGATAGATTTTGAGAACTTATTCTGTAGGTTGAATTGTTTGCATTTGGTTTATTTGTGTCTGTTTTGATTGTCTACCCCCACTTTTAAATCCACTTCCTTTGCTGACACCACACAAGGACACGTCAGTATTTACCAGAGATTTACCAAAACCCAGACGTCATTACCTAACGGGGCTCCTTGAGTCAAACCCGCCGACTCAATCTGGGCAGCCCAATCAGCAAAGTGACCCGTGCGTGAGCTGATAGCACAAACCGCCGACCGGCTATCGCCAAAAAGCAGCAAAACACACACATGGATTTGCTCAGGCGTGGAGTTCACCCCTGGTTTCTATGACCCTACAGTAAACAGGTTAATTATTAAATCGGACGGCCTCCAGATTAAAGTCACAGACAAGGGTTCGGGATGAAAAAAAAAAGGTTGCTGCTTCCTTCTGAAATCAGTACTCCAGACACATTCTGCACAAGACGAACCCGTATATTTTGCTATGCTTCTGCAATAAAGCGTGTGTGTAATTAAGCGGTCAACATTTTTACCTTTAGCATCATAATGCAGGGCTGGTGCTGCTCCACGTTATCTTATGCAATCATCACATCAAGATAATCCTATACGATAATGAGGTTAATGTGGGGATTTATCATGTTTTTAGCCTTGACCTTTAAAAAAAATGGCTCCAACAGAAATCAGGCAACAAAACGAAGGCCGGAAATACACTTTAGGATGCTCATATGATTGTGCACTCATAGTTAATGTGTCAGATAAGTGTGAGATACCACAAGTTTATTGCAGCTGAAATCATTTATAGCCTAAATGCACAGAAGCCAAATGATATGTTTTATTGCCACATTAGCTCCTCATTAGTCACCTCTGTGGCAGTCATTGGCTGGATGCAAGCAGTATATTTATTATCCACAAATACAGAACATGACAGTTGACTAAAATGAGAATTAATGGCTTTTCATAATAAGTAAGACACTTTGAACACATGGTTTTTGGAGACTGTTTCCAAAATGCATCACTTCATCAGTAACAGAAGTGAAGAAACGACTTCTCTGATCTGATGCCTCATGTTGAACTCTGAGACAAACTCTGATCTGGATCGAACCTGCTGAGACTTTTTGGACTTCCTCGTCTTACCTTGACGAACAAGGCCACGTCAGGCTGGCTCGGATCGGCCGGCGCTGCGCTGCTCTCATCCAGACTGACACTCTCCAGAGTTTTGAGGCTGTAGTCGACGGACTCCGCCGGCTTCGGGTCAATGTCGGTGTGAGTGTAGGCCATCAGCAGCCCATCCTCGGCGTTGTCCTCCTCGTGGATGCTCCGCTGGATCGGTGGGTCGTCGCACGGGTCACCGGGGGAGGCAGAGGAGTCCGAGGAGGACGAGGAGCGCCTGGATCCGTCGTGCGTCTCGACGCTCACCTCCAGCGTCTCCACCTCTTCCACCGCCGGCTGCGGCTCCTCCACCGTCACTTCTACTTTCACTTCTTCCTCTTTAGCCTCCTCATCGTCACTGGAAGAAGAAGAAGACGAGCTGTGCTTGTCCTCGTTCGTGATGGCCATGTAGTCCGGGGAGCTGCGCTCTGGCTCCGCGGAGGCGTGGACCTGCACCTGGCTGTACAGCGGCTCACCTGCGCTCTCGAATTTGGGCTCTGAATCGGGGCTGTCGGCTCTTTCCCGGCGCTCTTCGTGCGCATTTACCGGCTCTATTGTGTCATAGATGTGATCCATGTTGGCTGGTTTTGTATTTAATTCTATGCGAGGGCAGACTTTGGTGGTAAATGTGCTGGAGAGCTGGAAGTCGTGGCGCACAGTCCGCCTGCCTCTGACTGACTGAGCGTCCGGGCAAATTCCAGCGATAACTCATAAAAGACCTTTGATCCTGCAAAGTTAACGAGTGAATGAAGCAGAAGAGGAGGCCTGAGCCTTCAAGGACGTAGAGGGAGAGCTGGTAGTCCCCTTTAAAGTGCACTGATAGGCTTTAGTTTAATTTAAAAACAACCTTTTTCCACTAATTTAAAAAAACAAAACAAAACCAAAAAAAACCCCAGTACATATTAAGAAACTAAAAACAAAAAGTTAGTCAATTCAGCTTAATAAAGTCTGACCTTTTGAGTTTCTCCAACTTTTTTTCAGTCCCATGAACTCATTAACAATTGTCAGAATTTAGAATTTTCACTTCTGTGAACTTCATTCAGGTCAGTTTCTGTTTGTAGCTTTTCAGCCTTTAAAAGCAGAAATCATGATAATGTTTGACCTTTTTCTGCACATGAGGAAAGTAAAGTCACAGATGACAGACTAACTGAAGGCATGAAAAGTCCCTCCTTCATTAATCATAAAGCTGCAACCAATAATCAGCTAATCTATTAGTTATGAACTACTACATTACCTGCCAACTATTCTGATCACTGAATATTAGGTTTGTCTAAATTCTCAGATTTCAGCTTTTTGAAATATTTCCTGGTTTCTGTTCTCTTCGATGACAGCAAACTGAAAATAAGCTTTGAGAAATTAATCGACAACTAATCGATTACTCAAGAAAACAACTAGCAGGTTAGTCCACAGTGGAAAACATGGGTTCATGCAGCCCCGGTTATCTCTCTTTTTTTTTTTTATTAAGCTCTGTTGACACTCGTTTGATGAATAATTTGACTTATTCTGCAAAAAAAGAGTTGTTCCGCCTACTTCACTCAAGAAGAAACAAGTTGTTATAATGGAGAGCTGTGAAAAATCAGAAATTTACAACAACATCAAGCTAGAAATGCTGGTTGAACATTGTTAATGCTACAAGTCGTTATATTTATTAACCCTTGGTGAAAACTCAATGTAAATGCTTATTTGTAATGTGACAGCTGCACATTTGAGCTCTTAAACTTCATATGTTTCAAGATAATATTGAAGATGTGCATTTAGGTCTGACACTGTCCCATCATGAAGGATATGTTTTGGGCCATTTAATTGAAATTAATGTAACCGACTGAATATTCTCTGTGATTATTACCAGTAGACGATTAGCTGCAGCACCAGCAGTGTAAAACAGACACATTTTTTGCATTTTCTGCATCACCAACTGAGTGCATGTGGGTTTCGTAGCAACGTGATGCATACAGTTTAGCTGCTGTAAATAGGATGACCATGTTTTGTTTACCTAAAACCAGGACACTCGGCCCGGCTATGAGATGCCTTACAATGTCAAGACATTTAAAGTATGCCTCCTCTGTGTGGATAGGCTCATGTGGCCTCTGTTGCTCGGTCGTGTCGTTTCACCCTGTACAACATCAGGAAGATCAGACCTTTCCTGTCTGAACATGCAGCACAACTCCTGGTACAAGATCTCATAATATCATGCATCGACTACTGCAGTTCCTTACTAGCAGGCCTCCTTGCATCCACGGTCAAACCTCTGCAGATGATCCAGAACCAGCAGCACGTCTGGTTTTCAACCAGCCAAAAACAGCATGTCACCTCGCTGTTCAGATCGCTTCACTGGCTTCCAGTTGCTGCCTGAAACCCTGACACTTGCTTATAAAACCACAATGAGAACAGCTCCCTCCTACCTGAACTCTCTCATTCAGATCTACACTCAACCAACAAAAACCTCCTAATACAATCACCACAACAGGGCCCAAGGTTGATAGCTAGACTCTTCTCCTCTGTGGTTCCTGGTGGTGGAACGAGTTACCAAACTCTGTTCAATCTGCTGACTCCCTCTCAGTCTTTAAGACCAAAGACCAGCTCTTCACTGAACACCTTCGCACTTGACAGGCTGAAAACAAACAAAAAATAAAATAATCCTATTACCTCCCACACAGCCTGCTATTGGTATGAACGCCCTATCACACTAATTTGCTCTATGGCACTTATCTAGATTGTTTTCTCCTGACTAGATCCTTGCTTGTGTTGCATCTGCTCTCAGATTTACATCGCTTTGGATAAAAGCGTCTGCTAAATGAAATTGTAGAATTATAGAAAATTGTCATTTTATAAAAACAACCAGGACGTCCAGGACAGGACATGAAAACAGGATATGTCCTAGGAAAACAGGACTGTAAATGCACAACTATGTAGGGCTGCAGCTATCAATTATTTTAATCGAGTGTTCTATTGATTATTCTGGCAATTAATCTGATTTTTTAAAAATAACGATTTAATTAAATTACTTTAGCTAAATTTAATAGTAATACATGACAGAGAAAATAATAAAAGTGAGTTAAATGAACAATGGATTCAGTTCCTGTTAAAATAAACATTTTTATTGGCAGACTTTGGTAAGTGCACTGGTAGCTGCTTCTGGAAAGAAAGAACAGATTGCATTTAAGAGTCATTCTGGAATTTAAAAGATGACAATAATACGTAAACATATTTCCAGATTACAGTGCTCTTGTTTTTTCTAAAGTGTAAACAAAATGTAGTGACAGTAATTTCACATTACTTTTTAAGAAGTAAAAAAAATAAAACTGAGGTATAATAGTAAACATTAAATGTCTCTGCTCCACTCTTTAAAGGAGCCTGTGGTTGCAATGAAGGAACGTAAGCATATCAACATGCTCAGAGCTGAGGCTCGCCCGGCGCATCGATGCATCGTTCCCAGCTGCGGAGAACAGGCGCTCTGATGGAGTAGATGTTGCCGGGATACACAGGAAGGACTTTGCTAGCTTTGACAGTGTTGGATAGCGCGCTGCGTTCGCTTTCCACCACGACAGTGGATTCTGCATGGTGGCTAGAGGACGTTCTCCAAAGTACATCAACACCTCTGTCTGGACGGTTTGACTCAGCTGCTGCTCCTCATCCTCTTCCTCACTGGTCCTTGAGTATGACGGACCCAGTATCTTTTCGAGCAATGATTTAGCCTCCTTCTGATGTGTCACTGGCTTGTTTTGTGCCGTGTTAGGAGAAGCAATGTCACTTGCATTATTCTGCCTTGCTTCCTTTTTTGCAGCAAGTGCCATGGTTTGTACTGTGATTTGGACCTTGAAAACTTCTTGAGGAGGCAGGAACTTAAGTTTCCTAAACCTGGGATCTAAAGCAGCAGCGAGTAGGGCATGGTTCGACTCAGGTTGAAACACAGATAGTCCTTGCCATCTTGCTGTGATCTGTCCTGTCACATCAGTTTGGTATGACTTGACTGGTGCAGTCTCAAAGGCTGGAGTCTCTATGGACTTCTTAAGGCTGTGCACGAGCTGTGGAAGTGCGGAGAGCGTAACGTATTCTTGCCCGCTCAGAAACACAGCTGCTTCTTCAAATGGCTCGAGGGCCTGGTTCAGCTCCTCAATCACATTCCACTGTTCAGGCTTGAGGTCAAGGTCGTGTTTTCCTCTTGGTGTCACTGCTGGGTCAGATAATGCAGCAATTACTGGCCACCTCTGTTCCTGCAGCCTGGACAGCATGTGGAAAGTACTGTTCCAGCAAGTACTCACATCGTGCACCAGCATGTGTAATGGTGTGCACATTTGCTGCTGCTTTTCCTTTAGTTTGGCGCAAGCTAGCTCGCTCTTCTTAAAGTGCTCGACAAGGCATCTTGCAGCAACTACACACTTACAGATAGACTGGTTGTTCTCCAGAGCGTCCTGCACCACCACGTTCAGGGTGTGCCCTGCACATCGCACTGATGCCCATCCATGCTCTTCTGCCAAAATCTCCACTGCTGCTACAACACTAGCACTATTATCATGGACGACAGCTTTGATTTTCTCTGGTGGGATGTCAAACTTTGCAATAACATCCTTAATGCCATCTGCAATATTTTCAGCGCTGTGTCTCTCTTCAAGTGGCATTGTTGTCAGGCTGTGGGACTTCATTCCCCAATCCTCCCCTAGAAAGTGGCACGTCACGCCCAGATATGCTTCTGCGGCAACGCTCGTCCAGATGTCAGTTGTGAGGGCGATGCCGTCGATCTCTGTCAGCGTGTTCTTTAACTTGCCTTTAATGTCCTCGTACTTTTTCTCCATCATTTTCGCGAAGTGGGCTCTTGAAGGAAGCGCATACTTTGGATTGAAAGTGGAGATCATCTTCTGGAAGCCTTCGTCCTCCACCATGGACAGCGGGCGCATGTCTGTGACCATCATGTTCAGAATGCTGTCTGTCAACTCGGCAGCTTGAGCGGTTGAACATGATGGAGCCGTCTGGACGAAGCTGTCCAAAGTACCGCTCGGCGACTTACTGGAGGGGAAAAAAAAAAAAGTATAATTAGTTTTGTTATTTATTAATTGATTACTAAGCCTAAATTAATGGCTAATGTACATATTATAGAGAAGGGTGATCTACAACGACTCACTGCAGTACAAATGAAATTAATAAACCCAACATGTTGCCAGTTAATATAACATACCTAAACCAATAAATCAAATTAAATCACAATAATAACAACGTGAATGAAGCGTTAAATTAACAGCAGAATTGTAATTTCTGTGTCATCTTCTAATAACACGTAATACACTTTTGGGCACTCTAGTTATTTCTCCTGTTAATCAGCTACTATTCAGCTACTTCTACGTTAATTACAAGCCGTAATCTAAATGAAATACGTCATGACGTTGACATTACCTGTTGATGGGCGCATACAGCGGATGTTTTCTGATCATGTGTTGCAGCATAGAAGAAGTGCTGTTGTGGTAAGCTAGCTCCGTTTTGCAGTAGACGCATTGCACTGTGCTTTGCTTCCGGTTTAACTGAAAATGGTCCCACACTTTGGAAAGTTTCTGTCGTTTTCTCCGCGGGTTGTTTTGCTCTTCTTGCCACTCGCCACTTTCGTCTCTGTCTGTCTCCATTTTTGGATTCCGCGCTTCGCATGCGCGTTCAAAAGCGGAAGTGAGCGCGTTGTGCACCGGAAATAAGCGTCCGGGCGGAACACGGGCGGACATGCGCGCCGTATCGTGCATGTGCGGTGCTTAAACTGATTTATTAGACCACAAAATTAATCAAGCACGGCATTCAACCACAAAACTTGTTTTTTCCTGTTGAGTAATGCAAGTAGATAACTACAATTTGACATCTAAATCAAGAAATAATGATGTGCTTTCCTGTTTTTTTCAGTTTTTTTTAATAAAACAATACATTTTAAATTTCAGAATATATAATAATAACTATATTTTAGCAATAAAAATATCATTTTGGTTAAATGATACTATATACACCAGTTACATACTGGTGTATTAACCATTAGAAGAAGTATAATTTGAATTAGAATAAAACTTTATTAATTAATTATTGTTACAGAAACATAAAAAATGATTTTGGTGATTAACAATAATTTAGGGCAGCTATGGCATAAACCTTACAGTGGCGGCGGTCTAATAATTTTGTTAAGCGCTATATATATATGTATATACAATATATATATATATATAGCAGATTATACAAAGGCATTTTAGTCATCAAATTGCTCAAGAAGTCAGCAATCAACTCAACAGGTTTGCATACATAAACTATTTCCTCGGCTAATCTGTTATTCATGGAGAATAAAATAAGAATGGGGAAACTTCTTGCACACACACACACACAAATAAAATACAGGGCAGTTTGTTTCACATAAGTTCCTTTATTTTCAGAAGACTCTTTAAATGCATCAACATGGCAAAGATAGTTAATTTGTAAATCATATGAAATATCCACATTTTAAATCCAAGTTAAGATAAACTGAGATAAACCTCATCTAATATTCATCTTCTCTAGCAATTTCAAATGAACCTTTTTTTAAATATAACATGGATATATCTTACGTCTCTGTTTACAAGTCAGGGGAAAATTATCAGACAGCACCTTTCTTTCATAAAACCATACAATTATCAGAAAAATTAACAATTTCCATATAAATGCTTTCAATTTATGAATTTAAATTTTTGTAAAAAGTATATATCACAGTGATGTCTGTCATTATTTTTGGGCACAGGTATTTAGTCAATGGATCAAAAAGCAAAAAGAGAAAATTGAACCAATTCTTTCTCAAAAGATGCTGAAAAAATATTCTTCTAATTTATTTGCAGATTTGGATTCTACGTCTTCTACTTTTTTTCTATGATTATGCTAATTAAAAAGCTTTTTGGCGAGAGGCACCTAACTCTATTTACTCTTTCAAATAGCAACTACCGACTAGAAGTGCAACTTACACATGACTTGAATGCATCCAACTACTGCCCCTTCATTCTGTTCCGTTTCAATCCTGTAGTGCAAATTAGGGGAACAGTTCTTGCAAGTCATACCGATATAGTCTTCTCAACCAAACAACAACGAAACCCTTAAATCCCTAAGACGAAATACTGACCAATAGCAATTGCACTTCACAGTTCACCAACAAATGGCCATGGTTATGACATATGAGGAGGAGGGCAGTACACAGTCAGCTATACAGGAAATAATGCCCTACCTACACAAACTACAAAAAACAGACCGACACACAAACAATTGCACACCTTAAAGAGATGTTCTCTGTTAAGTTAAAAGGCAAATGGTAACTGACTACTTAAGAGCAAGGTTGTGGTGTGATTAGCTCATGGAATGACACACAAGTATGAGCAGTAGCTTGGCACATTGAGTGAGTCTTTAGTGGAACATTTGCTTCCAAAGCCACGTTTCCACCCTAAGTTAAGAGAACATTTAGTCCTGGGAACCTTTTCCAGGAACGTCAAGGTTCCCATTGGTATTGGTTGTTTGAGTTTCCACCGCAGTCCAAAGACCCAAAAACACTCTTGTTTTAATGTAATTTTTGCAAGTTACTGTATAAAAAACTGCTGTAGTCGAGTCCAACAGGTGGCAGTGATGTTGAAGACTTTACGACAGCAATGAGGCTATATAACGCGAAGGACAGGCGACACTGCAACAACTGGAAGCATCGAGGGGATTCAGGTTGTGCTACTTTTAATCGGGATTCCCTGCTTTGTAAATGGGCTTACTGAGTCAGTGCAGGAAAAGAGACGAGCAAAGTGGATTAAAAATGCCTGAAATGCAAGTCAGCAGACTGATTTTACGAGCTACTAATAGACAACTTGCAGGTCCAAACATTGCATTCCAACTGCAAGAACCGCCCCTGTAGAACCTCTTTGAGGGTTGTTGTGGTGGGTCAACAAAGTACCTACACTAGGGTAGTTCCTGAAAAACTGTTTGTCGAATCTAGATGCTGATTACTTAAACTCGGAGAGGTCAACAATTTGTTCTGTCCTCTTCATGTCCTTATTCTGTAGCTATCTTCTCTCTTAACATCTCAACAGTGGAAGATCTGCCATATAGGCTCACATAACAAATCCTATTTCCTACATGCTCATAGAACTGGAGTTATGTTCACTAAGTACTATTTGTCATTATGTTGGTGCGCTCAAAGTTGACACTGCAGTCGAAGTTGTCAGATTTTACACCACAATGGAATTAGAAAGGCGAAAAGGTACGATTAGGGAAGCCTTCCTGCAAAGACGGTCCATGAGATGACCAAAGAATTGATTATACTTGGACATGGACAGCTTTAGACACAGACTGATGCATAATAACTGCAGGAGTCCACTTGGAAGACTCCATTCCATATATGTGCAATAGGTTGTACATACACGCTATCGCCGAACATGCTGCCTTTATATTGTAGCCGCATGGAAGAAAAATTCTGGACTGCACGTGGGCATCTGTGCAAACTTTTGAGAGATGGCGAAATTTACGAAATATAGCACCAGCCTCAGATGTACCACCTAAAAAAAAATACTTCAAATACTCGACCAATCGGAAATGTCTAATGCTACACCCACCCCCAAAAGTTCCAGAACTTTTAGAAAGTACTACCCCTCCCCCAGAGGTGTAATAATAATAGTCTCCATAACTTAGTTTAGATCCTGGTCGCTTCGGTGGAAAGTTCTGCCAAAGGTTCCTCGACTTTGCGGTGGAAACGCGGCTCAAGTAACATTCAAAAGTAACGCCAATCCCGTGAAACGAGCTGCGTTTTAAATACTTTAGAATAATCACAGCGTTTGAAGTTCAAAGTAACATCTTATTCAGTGCTCGAAACCACAAGTAGAACAAGTGGTGGAAGAAAAATCTTAACAAGACTTTGATTCTTCTTTACTTTATGACACACAAATCCGTTTTGCATAGATTTGAAAATGTCAAATAAAGCAAATTGGCTGCTATCTAAGACCACAGCTGCTGTGTGAAGGTGTCGGTATGCTTCAAAGAAAAGTGCTTTTCCAAAGATCGAATAACAGCTTTCGCAACTTTCACTCACGCTCACTTCACGCCGCTACTATCCAGGCGTGCGGAGGTGAGAAAGTAAGCAGGGTTTGAACTTCTCCTCACACTTCATTACTGCAGTTTTCCTATGTACAAATGAGTGCAACACTATGAATGCCATCAAGGTAAAAGATTGTCTGAAGGTTTGCGCAGTTATCCGCATTTCAACAATTATTGCTTCCCGCCTCTCTCTGTGATTACAAGCTTTCCAACCTGCCCAGGAGTGAACACTTGCGTTTTGAACATACGGACACCTTCATATTATCACACTTTTGACAACCAAAAGGTCACACTTGTCAAAATCACAGGCTAAAATTTCACTCTTAGCTTTGAATCTTTTCCTATTAAGTGACGATGAACATGTTAAAGATAATAGGTAAAATTCACAATCAAAGCAAAGCCACTATAAAAAAACAAAAACCAAAAAAACAACCCATGTAAAGGTTCATTATTTTGATTAAGCCTACACCAGGAGCAAGCCCGAGACATTTCCCTTACACTTGATGTAAATGATTTGGAGGTTATATTAGACTCCCTTGATCTCAATCCAATAAAAAGAGCAATTGCATTCGGTGGTGTAAGGGAGGCGTTTAGGGGAAGCTCCTGGACACAGCGGTAGTACCTTGGGGAGCGATAACTCCTCTTCTTTTATGTCGGCCATCCTTTCTGTTTTCGTAGCTACAGGTGCAAGTCCTCTTGCAGCAAGGGCTGCGACATCTCCCAGCTTCTGTGTTTTAGCGAGGGCCGCTGTTTGAGCGTCACTAGTATGATGTAGACCACCAGGAAGCCCAGCACCATTACCACGCCGAGGAACGAGCCCACGACGGGGGCGTAGGAGTACCCGCCGGCCTTGGGAGGAGTAGGTGGGTGGTTTGGGATGGGTGTGGGAGGAGCCGGTAGGGAGGAGAGGAGGTCTTGAATGTTCAAGAGGGAGCCGTTGTTCGGTAGAGGGCGGATGGACAGGATGTGGCACATGAGCGGGTAAAGGTCGACGGAGCGCATGGAGCTTTTGACGTAATTCTGTCGAAAGGCCGGTCCTCGGGCCACAAACACGGGCTGCATGCTGCGTAAGGTGTTGTCGTAGCCGTGGTTTCCCACTGCAGAGAAGAGACAGGAAATACATTTGCATGAGGCAGTGCAATGCTTTGAAGTTAATTATTCCTGCATTGTTAATCTGCAGCAGCTCTGTTTGTTCACATAGTTATGGGATCTGGCGCCGCTGCTCTATCTGGTGATTTACTACCATCAGTGCTCGGTCCAGCTGACTGGATACGAGCAAATCAATCACAAACAAAACCGAGAATTAAATCAAACAATACAAGCACAAAGACTTTAGATGAAAGCTTCGACAGACTAACTGCATCTCCTAAAATATATATCAGTGCTATTATATTCCTGAGTGCCTGACCTGATTCTCAGTGTGCTGTGTGCAAAATCAATACAGCTTATCAGAGCTGCCTGTGACGGCGGCAACAACCATCCAGTCAGGTTCAGATGATGAATCTGTGCCTGAAAGATACCTTGTGGACTTTTTTGATTGGCAGTAGCACAATAGAGGAACCTAGTTTTCAACAGAAACATGCACGAGGATGCTCACAGGCAGGCATATGTGCATCCATTTTGCCAGTGGTTCAACACTAACTGCAGATCTATGATGAGGGAAATAAGCAAGGAAGTTTTAAAAAAATAATAATACAGGAGGGTTGGACTGAATATATCGGCTTTTGACGACTGACCGAGTCCATTGCTTTGGGGTTGTTTTGCTAATTAAATTAAGTTTAACAAAATGTCCAACCCTATAATGCACTATAACATCTGCTTGTGTACAATTAAATCCTGCAGGAGTAAAAAGTGAAGATTCATTTAGCAGTACTTCCATTTTCAGCCACCAGTGCAGACCCATTTTTACATGACCTGAAACATCATCATCAATAAGTACGAATAGAATTATCAACAAATGGATCTACAGCATTATTTGTGCTACATTTTTATTGTAAGAGGCAAAGGGGCCCACTGCTAGACGGTAACAATTTGTCATTGAGGTGCGCTGCTCTCTATTAAACTACCGCTTTTGATCGTCTTTATAACATCATATCACTCATATGTAGCTAAGCAGGCTCGCATTACATTCTCACTGAACACTGACAGGTTTTCCTTCCAGCTGCAGACTCCACCTCATCATTTTACTAATTAACAAGCCTTTAACGAGAGAGGAGGCATTAAGCAATCAATTTATCTGATGGAGAGAAAGAGAAGGTGCTTGATTAGGATTGGATTTAAAAAAAGAATATCTGCACTTAAAGGCAATGCGACAAAAACCTCCAAACCCACACACACATATTCCTGCTGCCGCCCCTACGGGAAAACAAATCAGGCTTCCTTTGTTAATTACATCTGGTATAACATGAGCTAGCTTTGGTTGAGCGACTAAAATAAATCTCCTGTGAAGTTATTATTAGAGCAGACAAAAGCAGGCTGTTTAAACCAGCTCTCGTTTAATGTGTTCAGCCCTGAAGCAGGCTATTGTCTCGGCGCAGCTTCACGAGAACCTACACATGAAGGGTCCGGTTCTGTTCTGCACGATGGTCCAGCCCTCCTTGGCCTCCAGGAGGATGGGCATGATCCGGACGTTGTGCTGATAGTGGAAGTGCTCGGGAATGTCGTCCTTCTTGTACACCGCCATGTTGGGGTTTGCGTCCAACAGCGAGTTATACACTTCGTCGAACTTCCCTGCAAGATGAATAACAAGAAACAGTAGGAAATGAGTGCAAATGCAAATATAATATAGCAGGATAAGCAAGAAATTCAACATTTTGGAGTCTCTATCTATACAAAACCCATTTTATTCTTGATGAAATCTCTATTCTCCAACTTCAATTACCAGATAATGGCAAAAAATAATCTATTTAAATATGCACTTGTGCTTAATTCTTTTATTGTACTGATTGCAAACTCATCCCTTTAATGCACATTTAAAGAACGGTTCGGCTTTTTACTAATAAGCTGATTTTTCTGTCTTGCCGAGACTCAGATGATGAAAAGATCAGTAAGCCCGTTACAATTATTACATTATCGCCTGATTGAAGTTATTTGAGTTGACTGCAGTCCTTTTACGCTTCCATTAAACTGTATAAATATAGCTGCTGGATAAAACTAATAGAAATGTCATATCAGTAACTGTTTCCACTGTACCCTCTTTGGTTTAATGGTGCCCAATGTTCATCTCAAAGCGCTTAACGTCGCATTTTTGACCGAATGCATTTCGACGAGCGTCTATTGACACGCGGATTTAGTTGCGACCGCTTTTTAGCTAAAGGAAAAAGGCAACTCTAAAAACTTGGAGGAGACAATTTGTTGGATTTGCGCTAATCTAAGACTAACTGAGGCATAAAGTGAGCGGAAAACGACAAATCATTAATTGCAATTATTTGAGTGACAAGTCAAGTGATATGTTTAAAAAGAAGAAATATCAGTTCCATCATCTCTGTACAGTAAATATGAAGCTACGGCAAGCGGCCTAGTTTAGGAATAAGCTGATTTTCCTGTCTTGTTGAGAGTTACATGAAAGAATCAGTAAGCCTGTTAGAATTTATTACTGATTGCACTTTTACATAATCGTTTCTATTCACCTGTATAAAAACAGCTGGCTGAAACTAACAGAAATGCCACATATCCACATTTTCCCACTTCTTCTGCTGTGGTTTAAAATGTTTACCTCAAGGCACTCCTTATATTCAACCACAGTCATTTTAATGAACTTCTATTGGCGTAACTCAAGAATCTAGTAGCACAGTTATAGGCGCAATTTTGTTTTTCAAGCTAATAAAGAAGGAGAACCTAGTAACTTGGAGGAGCCAATTTGTTGGATTTGCTAAATAAATAACCTAATGGAGGCATGAAATGAAAAGAAAAAGTCAAAAGTTATTAATTGCAATTGTTTTTGTGGCAATTAACTGTCAACTAAAAGGTTCAGAAAGAAAAAGACCAGTACCGCTCTCTGTCTGTATGGTCAATCTGAAGCTACAGCAAGCAGCCAGTTCGTATAACTTGGCCTGCTGGTAAGGAAACAAGTGTCTGTTACCTTCTTTGGGCAGGACTCCCACCACTGGACTCTTATCCACCCACGTGTACGCGTCTCTGCTCACATACTCATCCAGCTCTATGATGTTGTCGGCAGAAAGCTGCGCCATGCCGTGGTCGCTGGTCACTATGAGGTTCACGCTCTCGTACAGCCCGGCCTTCTTCAGCTCGTTCAAGAGAAAGCCCAGCTTCTCGTCGACCCCGGCGATGACGACGTCCATGAGGGAACTCTGAGGCCCGAAATTGTGGCCGCTCTCGTCGGGCTCCTCCCAGTACAGAACTCCAAAATCCACCGCCTCCTCTTTAGGAGCGGAGAACCACTGGATAATCCGTTCCACTCTGGTTTCGAAGGAGACCGAGGCGTTGTACTGGAGGTACTGATTGGGGAACATGCCGTGGATTTTCACATCGGAGCCCGGCCACATCGCCGCCCCGCTCCGGCCTCCAGCTTTCTGGACGGTCACCCAGAGAGGCACGGCTTCCTCCCACCACCGAGAATCGTAAATGCTGTCCGTCTCCATGGAGAAGGACATGTTCATGACGGGGTCGTACATCTCGTTGGCCACGATGCCGTGCGTCTCGGCGTACAGCCCCGTCACCAGGCTGTAGTGGTTGGGGAAGGTTTTGGTGATGTAGGCGGTCTCCACGTACTCCACCTGCACCCCTTCATCCATGATGCTGTGGAAGTTGGGCGTCGGGACGCGGTCGATGTAATCCCAACGGAAGCCGTCAAAGGACACGAGCAGCAGCTTGGGTCGGTCCTTGGCGCTCTGCCCCCTGCGCTGGTGGTGGTTGAGGCGATGGAGGGAAACCAGAGGCAGCAGCAGGACCAGCAGGCCGAGCAGAGGACCGCAGCCTCCTCGCAGCAAGAGGCCCAGCATAGTGTGGCGGGAGACGACGCAACCTACAAACACACACAAAAATGACTAAAGATGAACCTGCTTTTATACAGGAGAATAAACTATATGGCCTCCAGTTACGGCAGCAGCTTTAAACACACTTTAGAGGTTTTTGAATGACTGATCCCCATCCTCACCCCAACCGGTGGAAGCAGATGGCCCCCTCCCTGATCCTGGTTCTGTCAGAAGTTGTTATTTTTTTGGGTCCTTCCCGATAAAAGGGGATGTTTTTTGTTCCTTCAAACTGTTGCCGTATGCTTGCTCAAAGGGAACTTTAGGTTTGCAGGGTTTTTCTGTTTAAAACTTGTACGGTTCGAACATGTGAAGTGCTATTGGATGACATGTTGTGAATTAAGATTAATTTAATCTAAAGAGAATTTTCAGATTTGTGGCATTTTTCCATGTCAGACGTTGTAAGGTCCTAACCTTAATATTTAATTTAGTCAGGTACATTTATTCAATAAATAATACTGTAGGCTCTTAGCCTTAATATTTAAACTTGTCAGGTAAATCCAGAATGTCAGTCTTATGTTTTCTTATAGAAAGCACCTGAGCTCAACATCTGTCGTTTCAAATGTACTATACAAGTGATGCTGACGTGACTCCACTTGACAGATAATAGATTTTATTTGTCAATGCAAGGCCAGAACATAGCATGAATGCCCTTTATACTTTCTCATGAGAAAGAAATGAGATGTTCAGTCATCACATACAGGTCTAACTTCTACATTCCTTGATCAGCTGTCCGTATACTTTTAGCGATATAGTGTCCATTTATTCTCTAATAGCAGTGCACCAATGACGTGACAATTGTTTTAGGGGAACTACTCATCATTTCGGTGGTTAAAGACATTTATATTAATTGGCTCCGAGGCAATAAATCTACTCGCTGACAAACGGATAGAAAGTTAATTGACAACTATTTGGTCATTAAGCAAAAAATCAGCGACATTTCTGTCTCAAATGTCAGAATTTGCTGCTTATTTCTGTTTTACATTATTATAAAGCAAACAGTGGACAGTCCTGTACTTGAGTGTAATTTTGAGTTGTACCATTCAGGCGTACTTTTTACCCCTCTACATTTATTTAATAATAGAAAACAGGACTTCAAGTTAATTAGTTTCAAATCAAAATTGCAATTTGAGAAAAAAAATCAAATTGTAAATCACAAAGGCTGCAATTTAGAACACGCATTCTGCAGCTTATGTGAAATACTTTGTTTTGTGCTATTTCTTTATTTACATTGATTGCAAAATGTGCAATACTTAGAAGCTGCTCCTGAGCCACACATGAATGACCTACCTACCTGAATGTCAGATTGTTTACAAAAAGGGTCCATTGTTTTCTTAATAATATAGTTTAATTTTTAACTTAACACAATCATGGATGTTATGATAATTAGTCTGTTTTATTCCACTTTTTTTTTAAGCCCAAAATACAAGAGATTCACACCTTGAAGTTCTCATTTTTGCACTTGAATATGGATCAGTTGATATTTTGGGCGATGTTTCAGGTAATAATGCTCCACCACGTTTTAAATCTAACACACAGCGAATCTGGAATTGGAGCTTGACATTTAAAAATAAATAAATATCGCAAATCACATTGCAGTTCCTGTCACAAAATATGCAACAAGACATTCTCCCTAAATAGCTCAGCCCATATACAAAAATATAATCAACAAATCTATCATGGTGTAATATTATAGATAAAACTACTGATCCCTGAGTTACACAGTCATAATTACAACCCAATAATATGATATTCTGCTTAATGAGTGGGTGTATTTACATGCTTACCCATTTTTATTTTTACTGAATGACTTCTACTTCTAGAAGTATTTCCACTTTGTAGTACTAAGTGACACATCTAAGGTACTTGTTCCACCTCTCAAACTAAATATCTTTGGGTTTGGAGCATAATTAAGACTAATTTATTAATCAGAAAACTAATGAAGAGATGAAAAAATATTAAAAACAGTAGCCCGGATGTGACAACAAAGCGCAGGTTGAGTTTAAGTGATCTTAATAACCAGTTTTCCACCACAACATTGGTGTTATTAGTTGGATGTATCCAGCTGTACATTACGCAGCAGTTTGGCACAAAAGCGCATCATCCGTGAAGACGCTGACAGCTCAGGACAATGATGTCATTGGTGATAGAGCAGAGACCGCAGTGCATCTGTGCGGGAGCGACTTAAAAACACATTAATTAAAGTGAGCCCTGTCTCTGACACTGACACCGTGTTGTAGCATCTGTGCTGCAGTGCTAACCGCTCAAACGCGCAGTTGTGGCTGCAACAACACACACAAAAAAAAACCCAACGAACAGCAGCGAGTCCGGTTCGCAGTGACGAAGCGACATCACGGCGGAGAAAAATGCACAAATTCAAAATGCAAAAAAACAGTGTTGTGTCAACAAGCAGCTTACCTCGTTATCAGATCCTGCACTGGCTCGATCCCTGCGCTGCACCCAGCTGATAAACACACAGCTCGGAGGAAGTCCCGCCTATTAACCTGCTGCTGCTGCTGCTGCTGCGTTTCTGCTGCTGCTGCTTCTTATTTACTGACATGGAACCGAACCGGATCACACGAAGACAAAAGGCGGTCCGGTGTCTCCTGCAGCTGCATGCTTCGCCTCATGAGGAGCTGCAGGACTCACCAAGTGCACGGGTCCCAATGACGTAATGTGGGAGAGGAGGAGGAGGGTGGGGGGGTGTTATAAATAGACATATTGGTGTCAGTCAGGGTGCTTTCACTTTGATTTACAGAGAAAAAATATTAGTCTTTGGTACCAACTGTGCACCAGTACGGATAAAAAGTATTCATCCTGGTTGCAAGTTTCCCCTTTTCTACATGGAGCCATAATTGGGTTAATTTGACCTTTTTTGGGGACCAAGAATTTACAACAAAAGACTCTTTAATGTCAAAATGAAAACAGATTTCCACAAAGTAATGTCAATGAATTAAAAATACAAACTCATATCTCTCTCTACCTAACTATTAATAACATACCCAATTTTAACTACACATTGTTTTTTATCTGTAGAATTTATCATTTTTATTTGAGGTCTTTCCTTGGCCGATAGTGGCCTTAGTAATCTTTAAATAGTATTAATTTTTTATTTTTTTTTTACTGTCTTGGGCAAGTCAAAACAAATGGTTTTGAGATAATATTAAGTAATATTCAAGCAACTTAACCTCTGTGGGGCTTTTGTTAGTAAAAATATACATATACAAACTTTTCTTTAAGTTAAGATAAGCCTTTATTAATCCCACAGTGAGGAAATTTGTAATGTTACAGACGGTGCAAATATATAAGGAATGTACGTAGTAGTTCTAGAAATAATATTATTGCACATATCAGTGGTGTTGCAAAAATACCAACCGAGTATTATTGTTGCCCAGATTGTATGTAAACAGAAAATGAACTAAATAGCATAAATTGTTGTGTATGAAGAAAAACAGATTTTGCAAGGGGTCTGCTGGGAGCAGTGCTGGTTGTAAAGTCTAACTGTTAACGTTATAGTTGTGTAGAGGGTTACACATTATTTTGAACAAAAAACAACTTAACCTTTTTCTGTAATATGTGATAATATAAGAGTATTACTTTTAAAGGGAAGACAGCCCCCCATGCACATGAATACTGTACTAATGGTAGATTTCTGATAAATTAAGTACGTTCTAATCTAATACAGTAACACAATAGCTAACCAGCAATAAAAAAAAACATCTGTCTTAACGAGGAACCAGCTGACTTTATTTTAGGCTAATACATTACACATTATTAGTTTGCAGCAGCACTAGTTAAGTAGTTGATAGTGTGTTACGCTAATAATGCACTAACTTGAATTAGTTACTAAACATTCGTGTTGATTTGGCATCGTTTTAATGCCATGAATTTAAATGTGAATGACACTAAATTGTAATAAATGAAATAAAAGTTTTGTCCTATAGGCCCCGCAATTGTAAATTCCATCCATCCATCATCTATACACCGCTTAATCCTCACTAGGGTCATGGGGAGCTGGAGTCTATCCCAGCTGACTCAGGGTGAAGGCAGGAGACACCCTGGACAGGTAACCAGTCTATCACAGGGCTACACTTAGAGACAGACAACCAAGCACACTCACATTCACACCTACGGATAATTTAGAATTAACCTCAACATGTTTTTGGACTGTGTGGGAGGAAGCCGGAGAACCCGGAGAGAACCCACGCTGCACGGGGAGAACATGCAAACTCCACACAGAAAGATCCCGGCTGTCCTCAGCGGGACGCGAACCGGCGAGCTTCTTGCTATGAGGCAGCAGTGCTAACCAGTTTTTCAAAAATCCAAAAGATAACTTCTGTAAGTTTTATCTAACATTTATGTTGCAGTGAAAGTCAGAGCAACATCAAAACTTGACAATATCGTTAATATCATACATAAGTAATATGTTTGTATCAGTCAAAATGACTTGTGAAGTAAGATGAAGGAGCTTCTTTGCCTGGTAGAGGAACATCTTCCCCAGATTACACCAGGCTGTCTTACAAACTGTACCTATACTCTGAGTCATTCATTCTATCAATCTATCTTTACAAACCTTTTAGATCCTGCTGCCAAGAAGCAGTCCAACATCATGACGCTGCCACCTCCATGCTTTGTAGGGACAATAGTGTGTTTGTGATGATCATTATCATGCTAAAGTATTTCAGTATGGGATCTTGTCAGCCAGTAGTTTCATGTACCCACAGGCCTTCATGATGCATCTATAAATGTTATCTCCCCAGCACCTTTTGCACTTCTGCAAACCCTTTCAATTCACTCACTCCTACCTCTGTGCTTCGCTGACAGAACTATGCATTCACTATTGTAGCTCTGGCCAGGTTTACGTCAAACATTTTGGACCCCATCGGAGCCAAACAGATTTGTCTTGGTCTCCGAAGAATGCACTCCCAAAATTCATCAGGGTTCTTAAGTTCTGCTGTAAAGTTTCCTCTTACAGTTTTGTGCCAAAGAGCAAGCGGGGCTGTTTTTCTTTGACACAGGAGCTGACCTTATGAACTGTCCTTTACACTATGTGAGTTGTCACTCTGATTTCCACCTCTGTGCCAAATCTGAAGCACTTGCTTGTCTGTTTTTCAGAGCTAGAGTGTACAAATAGTGGACTGTCCATGGTGCCATTTTAAGGGAGGATGGTCACAGGGGCGCTGATTAGTGGTGCTATTGTTCGTTCTTTACCTCCTGATTCCTGCTACAGCCGTGTCCATTGATCTTTAGTTGGTCGCTGATCTTCTTGTATCCATTTCCATCTTTGTGAATCAGAGTTTTCAGCTCCTCTGGAAATTCTTTTCCCAGTCGGAGCCGTGATGCAGATATGCAGATAGACACAGTTCATTTGGTGTTCAAAGATCATTTTATAACCATAATTCATGCATTCAGGCTGACTGAAACTCTCAGCTGTGCTCATTTAGTTTTGTTTCATTAACAAAGGTTTTCTAACTTGTGTGTCAGTGATCATGGGTGTATTCACTTTTGTTGCGTTGAGTTCCTACTTTAGAGCTTGTATTTTGAAAGGAGTGTTTGTAGAGTATCTGTTATTAATTGGGATTAAATTGAACCGATGTTTGTTGTTTATATTCTTAAGTAAGGATACTCTACTTGGCAAGTTAGAAGTGATGCGATTATTGAAAGGTGATATTATTTTGATCCGTTTGACATTTAGGTGATACTGCACAGGGGTATAGTCACTTCTGTTGTACTGTATGAAGGTACTGAGGGACAAGATGAAAGCTAGTGGAGGAAGAAGGTACAAAAACACCAGAATCTTACAAAGAACATAGTCTAAAGCACAACCCTATGGTTTTGCCTGATGAAATAGATCACTGTGATGGATGTAACAATTGATTTTGCAATCACAACTAAAACAATAACGTTACTAGAAATGCCGAAATTCAAATGTACTGCTGCTATAAATCCCTCAGATGTTGGAACAGTGTGATGGAGTCGCAGCCCTGCAACAGTCATGACCAAAAGCACCCACAAGGTGTCACTCAAGTCCTTTTAAATGAAGCCATATTTAGGCCAGAGTTTGTCTTTCTGTTGTAAAGAGAAATGGCATCTCAGTAATGTCGCTGCGTGGTGATAGTGAGACTATTTATGAGCATGACGAGCACTTCCATCTCCGTACAGATGGGCCAGATTCCTTTACGGACGCTTGAATGCACCATTTTAAATCTGAAGCTAATTAATAAGATCTGGGGTTAATGGTTTTGCTAGCTGCTTTTTTTACAGGTCAGGTATGAACTTAGAAGCTCACATTTTAAGACATGGTTGGTTTAATCTGGTAAGATGGACCCTGTGCAAAAAAATCCTTTTGGGTCCCTGGTAATGTGTTTAAATAGACACTTTATATGTAGCGTATACGTACAGAACCCCTCCAAAAAACAGATTAGCTAATTAGCCGTGAACACAGATGGAAAGTCAGGAGTGGAAGATCATTTACTGAAGTAAAAGCACCAATACAGCAATGTTCAAATACCCCATTGTTATATACAAGGCCAGACGATAAATTTGAGAGCTCATGACAAGATTACTGGTCATGAGCACAAGTTTTTCTCTAATCTTTGATCATTTGAACTTTGGTGGAAAAATAAAGTGTTTCGAAGGAAGATGCACCATTTAGTGAAGACGTCTACTGCCTTAATCCTTCACAGTGTGTTGTATTTTAACAGCTTGTTATTTTATGCATTGTGTAAAATCCCCGTTCTGTCGAGTCCTTAAAGTGCCCAGAAAAAGGGAAATTTACACGACTGCAAGATGTGTTGTGATATAAAGCTCCGGAACAGATAAAGATAAAGGGACCTTGAGCTGGAATAGTTTTGTCAGCGAGCGTTACCAAGGTCACGACTGAACTAATTTTATTTGAGATAAAAAGCAATGGTGCTAATAAAGGTTAGGGCGCTAAAAAAAAAAAAAGCAAGAATGAGCATTTGGATTATTAGACTGACCTCATGATCGTATTTATTTAAAACACAAATGACAAATTAGAGAAAAAAAAATGCCTTCACAGAAAAATCACTGAATCTCTTGAGCCACATGTTGTTTAATTTAGATCAGTTTATCCTTCAGTTCGTCACCTATCGTATCTGTATATCTTAGAGTTTTCATCAGCGAGCGCACACACAGACTCAAACCATGTTATCACTGACTATACAGTCTTCATATCAGATTAGGATCTGGAGTTAAATTTTAGAGCACATTTTGAACATCATAAAATAAAAGCTGCTTCCTATAATTGATGAGGAGTCCAGTATGTTTGATATTAGGAAACATGGCTGTTATGGACACAATAGGAAACAATCAGTGTCTTTATAGGATAGAAACATATCTTTACTCTGGATTTTTTTGGACATGTGTCATAGCAGGTCTGCTGTAGAGGCGGGGGACAAATTAAAGGAAAAACCTGATCCCTTGACCCCTGCAGGGAAGGGATCCTGTGGATTTGTATCTCAACACAATGTTGTATAACAAAATAAAAAGTAGTGGCCTATAACTTTAATAAGACACTTAGATGATGGTCTGATATGTACAAGTTATATTTAATTTTACAAGCTAAACTGTGTCTAACGTGATTGGGGATCTATGTTCTACCATCAAGAATTAAAAAAAAAAAAAAGAGGACATAAGCGAACACTGGCTGAATGAGAAAGAGAAATAAAATAATAGCGTTTGTCACAGAGACTCTAGAATATTGACTCCAAAGTGCAACTGAGGAACTTTTCTGCCACAATGAACAACATTCTGACACTCGTAAAAGCTAAACTATGCCGTATCGTGTGCAGTCGACCGAACTGGCAGGATTTTATCGATTGCATTGTGCGTTTTTGTGCGCGTGTGCATATTTTTTGGATGCTCTCTGTCAACAAAAGTGTTTCAGGTGTGAAGACAGAAATGAAAAAAAAAAAAACACCCTACAAAGCAAAAGCATCCAAAAGAAAGACAACTAGTGTCCACGCATAGGATGTGACAAATGAGAAAATGCATGAATTTAACAGAACAGCATCGGTTCACCTGTTCAATCCCCTTCTTTCATTTCGTGCCTTTCATGTATGTACTGTATGTGCTGTAGGTGTTCCTCATTGTGCTTTGTCCTCCGTTTAGCTGACGGTGGGAATCTGTGAGAACAGTGGAGCTGCCATGAAGCTACCTGCTCCTGTGTGTTCTGGGTTAAGTTCTGAAACGGTCGCGTATTCACGTCCACGCAGAAATGACGGGTTTTGTTTGTTCGGGCGGGAAAGCTCTCTGACGGTCTCTCTGCTTCTGTCTATTGTCAGGTTACATGAGAATGTGGAAGTTGATTTTTTTTTTTGTTTTTATTGTAGGTTAAAAATGGTGTAATATATGCTGTGAGGTTGAAATATTATCCAACATAAGGGAAAGTCATTGTTTCGTAGGAGAGGTTCTGGATGTTCGCTGTTGAACCGATTGCTGTGTGTGAGCAAATAGCACCATATTCCTTTGGTTATGAATGAGTTTTAAAAAGATAAGCATGTTGTGGCAGCAGTTATTTATGATACAACAAGATTTATCCAGACTTTTGAGGATGACTGAGCCTTTCGCAGGCAGAAAATACGGTCGGCTAAATTATTAAGTAGCGCTGAAACAATCGGTTGAGTAACAGAAGATTGATTTGTGGCTAATTTCTAATCGTTTCGCAAACAAAAACTTTTACGAGTGACAATTTCTCTTGAAGATTTGTTGTTATTATGCAGAAAATTGAATATCTTTTGGATTTGAACCGTTTGCAGACATCACTTTGGGCTCTGTCAGTGCCACTTTTGAGTATTGACATTATCAGACAACCACCAGTATTCGAATGTAACTAAGTATATTTACTCAAATACTGTACTTTAGCACAAATCTAAACTACTTGTACTACACTTGAGTCTTTACTTTTCATGCTACTTCATACTTCCACTGAAATATTGTCGCTTTTACTTCACTACAGCATGAATTTGACAGCTTTATTACTTTACAAATTAGGATTTTTGAAGATAAAACACAGGAGGAACTCATAAAATACAGTGTTCTCTTATAAATTGAGCCACCCAACGGATTATACAAGTGCAGCTAAAATTATTAGTCGACTGACAGGAAAATAAGATGTAAATTTCATGTTTGTTTTTTTTAACTTAAGAACCCAAACAATTATTAGAACATAATCAGCAGATCCATCTATATAGTGATTAAAAATAAGCTCCACATTAATTAACTACAGCAGTAAAATCTTGCCTTTTCACTATTCTGTGATAATACGTTCAATATTTTAAGTATGCTTTCCTGGTAAACTTACATATTTTTACTTAACATTTGCAATGCAGGACTTATACTTGTAACAGCACTTTTACAGTGTGATATTTATACTTTTACATAAGTAAAGGATGTAAATACATCCCTCATAACTGTCTATAGTAACTCATCTCTAAGTTGAGAAAATTATTGTCAGTTTGGTAGAAAAGTGCACCTTTGTTTAAGCTTTATGGACAGAACTATAATAGTATCTCAATTTATTTATGTAGCACTTTAACAAACACAAGAGTTTACAAAGTGCTTTGACAGTGAAGTCAAGTTAAATCACTCTTAGCATATATTGAACAGCAGGAACTGAGCCAAAGTGTTAGTTATCAGCACAAACACATACATCGAGAAAGAATATGTTCCAGCAGCACAGTATTGAGCTTTTTATGGGGCCCATCCATCCAGATTCAGCAAAGGAAATTCTGTAGACCTCAGATTTCCTCCTCTATCAGTCGTCTTTTTAAAGTATTCAATGATTCTAACAGAGAATCATAAACAGTAGGGGTTAAATTAGCATCAGGATTCTGACTTTGGGGTTCATTTTCCCCCATAGAGCTGCTGGTCATAACACTGACCCTGCTAGAATGTTGTTGTTCTAAAAAATGTGCCACAAAGCTCTAATAGTGTTTTCATTAGGATGCTTTTAAGTTCCCAGAATGTTCCTCTTAAAGGTGGGATAACATTGTCAGACAAGTTCCAACTTTCTTATAACCAAATGTTGCATTGACAACGTTCTTCCTTTGTCATGTAACATTGTGGGCATGTTCTAACTCGTACTGTGTTACCTCAACAACATCCCGAAAACATCCTCAGAATACTGCAGGGAAAATGTTCCACTTTTCTCATCATAACATTTTTAAAACAATAGATCATCTGAGGCCTTGACGACATCTTTAAAACATTTTTTGAAAGCTAGTTCGGGAACATTCTTCCTTCGTAGTCATGTAACATAATCTATGAACTGGCAGTGTCCTCAAACTATCCTCAGAATGCTGTAGGAAAACAAGTTTCACCTTTTGTTGTTATATTTTTAAAACGTTACGTCATCTGAGGCCTTGAAAATACTTTGAGAATATTGTTCAGATGTTGGTTTGAGAACGTTCATTCTTTGTAATTGTGTAACATAATCTGTGGCCCTGTCAACGTCCCCAAAACATCCTCACAATATTATCTGCAAAATGTTTCACCTTTGTTATTATAACATTATCAAAAAACATTCCTTTATCTGACACCTTGACAACATCTTAAAAACGTTTCCTGAATGTTGGTTTGAGAATGTTCTTCCTTCGTAATGGTGTAACATAATCTGTGGCCCTGACAATGTCCCCAAAACGTTCTTGATACACTGCAAGTAAAATGTTCCGCCATTGTTACCGTCATCTTAAAAACGTTTTCTGAATGTTGGTTTGAGAACGTTCTTTCTTTGTAATCATGTAACATAATCTATGGCCAAGGCAACATTCCTAAAACATCCTCTAAATGCTGCAGGGAATGTTCCACCTTGAGTAACACATTATTTTAAAAAACATTCTGTCATTTGGCACTCCGATAACATCTTAAAAACATTTTTTGAATGTTGCTTTGAGAACGTTCTTCCTTCGTAATCGTGCAATATAATCTGTGGCCCTGACAACGTCCCCATAACGTTCAGACGTTGTTCAGGTCAACTGAAAAGGTTTTCTGAATGTTGGTTTGAGAACATTCTTCCATCACCATTTATTACCCCGACAACATCCCCAAAACGTCCAGATATTGTAGGTGAAATGTTCCCCGTCTGTTAAAGTACCATTCTTAAAGCATTCCGTCATTTGAGTATTTTTCTGACGTTGGTTTGAGAACATTCTTCCTTCGTAATCGTGTATCTTTGGCCCTTAGAGCATCCTCAAACTATCCTCTGAATATTGCTGGCAAAATGTTCCCCCTTTGTTAATATAACGTCATATAAAAAACATGTCATCTGAGGCCTCGATAACATCTTGAACATTTTTTGAATGTTGGTTTGTGCTTCCTTTGAAATCATGTAACCCAATCTGTGGAGCTCATAATGTCATCCAAACATCCTCTGAGTGTTGTAGAAGAAGCCTTTTACTGTCACAAATACATTACAGCATCATGAAATGTTGTTTTTCCAAATATCCCAGTTTGAGTCAGAGCAGAGGGTCAGCCGTGGTACAGGAAGGGTTAAGGGCCTTGCTCAAGGGCTCAGCAATGGCAGCGTTGGGGTTTGATCTTCTGACCTTCTGAACCCAACCCAGCCCAAAGACTGTTGAGCTACCATTGTAGTTAAACCGACTTAATTGTTAACCTCATACAAACATTATTTGAAATGATAGATACCCTTAAAATGCTTCTTGAACTAGATTAATATCCGTCCATCCGTCCATCCATCCATCCATCCATCCATCCATCCATTATCTATACACCACTTTATTAGAAATTGTCGGTTGACTATTATTGTGGGAATGTTGCCTGCTAGCTTGGAAGAAAAGCAGTTTTGGTACTTGGTGGCCATCAGAAGTTGGTTTTGGCCACCTACTGGGACATTTCGACTGACCTGGAGCCCACTAAGTTTTACTAGAAGAACTTGAGGCTCCTTTAGGGGCATCTAAAGTTCACCAAAACGTAATCTGGGCTGTGGCTCCAGAGGGAACAGTTTAATGGATGGAAGTGTCCCAATCTGCTTAAAAAACTAAATACAAAACCAGAAATGACAAATGAAATCACAATAACAAGCACTCATTTATTCTGGGCTGCAGGGGGAAGCTCCATTGAATATTGGGACCTTGGTTTGTACGGGTAGAGTTTACAATCGTGGAAAGTAACTCAGTACGTTTACTCAAGTACTCGACCTAAACACGGTTTGGACACACTGGAGGGTCACACTTGAATATCTGAGTAAATAAAATGAGTTTCTTGTTGAGATTGGTAACTGCAGCTGACAAATAGTTTTAGCTTGACGTCCATTTATCAACTGTTCTGGATCTTTCTATTATAACACATGATCTTCATCAGCCGATGAGGTTGTCTGGTTGTTGTGGAGTAGTTAAAATCTTAGGACTAAGATACTAAACACATTTACTCAAGTACTGTTTTTAGACACTATTTTACTTGTACTTGCTGCTTTATAACTCCTCTACATTTATCCGACAATCACGTTTAAGACAAAGATTCGACAAAGTGATTAACATAACAAGCTTTCTAAACACGACCCGTTGTCGAAGATTAAACCAGCGCGTAGTCTGAGTCACATTTCTGATGTTATGAGTCGTTAACGGCTCCACCAAGCAGTGATTTATCCCTCTAAACTTCTCACATGGTTTCGTTTTAACAAATGTCTAAATGATCTCAGCAAATATCAAAGATTAGAGAAAAACCAAAACCAGATTTGTGGATCAGAACTTGTCATTTCTTCTTTCCTATCCTATTAATCAGGACTGGAGCCTTCACATTTATCTGCTGTTCCTGTACATAAAACTGGATATAAAGTAATTCAAACCTGCAGCAGCTTCACTATTAATAATCTAATGATGGCAGATATAATATCAGTCAGAGGGACCAAACCAAGACTACATTTGCTACAGCACTATGCACTTTTGTACTCATGATACATCACTTTTACTTGTAATTGAGTATTTTTACAGTGCTGTATTGGTGCTTTTACTTAAATAAATAATCTAAATACTTCTTTAGCCACTTATCCACTTTGTCCACTGAGTGTTCTTCCCATTTGCACATGAGAGAACTGCTTCAAAGACATACATTTGTGGTCATTGCCTCCAAGAAAAGCAACAGAATTAAAACTTCATTCTCATTAATGTGTATCTTTATAGTGAACTTATACTTTGCTGGACCTAATTTGACCTTCATATTTGTACACCTGCCTTAAATCCTTATATTTTCCACTCATTAAACGATGTGTCCTTATCATTAAAGATGCTCTACCAGGTCTATTTTGTGTACTTATGTGTAATATTGGTTTATTCAGTGCCATGTTCCTATAGGGACCTTTCCTCTAGAGGTTGTAGAGGCTGTTTCGCAAATAACATGCCACATGATTCCTCTTGTTCTTTACAGCAGAAGACACAATAACCAGCAGCTTTTCTGGAGCTCCTCTGTGGCCGACATTGTGCCATTGTACCTTGTGTTTTCCTTTTTTTTTTTTTTTCTTTCTGGCCCTTTGTATTTTATTTACAACATTCTCTTTCTCATCCTACATTACCCAGATCCACCGAGAGCAGGCCCCGCGTTTATTGGCTTGTCTCCACTTTCCCTCTCAGCCTGGTGGGATCTGCGCACAAAGAGCGCGCAGCCAATCGCAGGCGCGCTCGGATAAACCTCAGCCAATGCGCGCAACCCTCTTATTTACATAGAGACGAGACGAGCCAATGGGGAGTCGGCACAGGAGAGGATTTTGACCCCTCTATCCAATGGTAGCGGGAGGTATAGAGTTTTGGGGAGTGCATATAATCAACATATTATCGAAGGTGCTTAGATATTGATCCTCTATTTCGAGGTAGTTCAAATTCACCTCTCCTGGCCACTTCGGGTCTGACCTTAATTTTTTTTTATTTCCCCGTGCTTGGTGGAGAATAATTCACGCGTAAAATGCCGAAGAGAAAGGTGAGTGTCGTCTCCTGCCGCCCAGCAAACACTTCACTGTAGTTTTTTCCTGCTCTCGCATTTGAGGAAAATAGCGATGCGCGATTTCTGTGTTGAGGCAGGTGAGGTGATGCCAAACTTTGAGGGAAGCGTCTTCGCGTCCGCCGCCTGTTTTTCAGGTGTATTTAACGCGTCGTTGGTCGCGGGGGAAACGTTTTTGTGATCAAATCTTGTGTCGTTTTTTCTTTCTTTTTTTTACACCATAAATACTCCCCCCTCTGTGTTCATGTCAATGGCCGTTCTTCTGGTCGTTTTTTTTTTCTTTTTTTTTTTTTATGTGCCACTTCCCTGTTCACTGTGCGCGCTGGCGAATGTCAGACGGAGCTGCCGGATGGATGGACGCATAAATCCCATAGGAGACGTGCGTTATGGTGCTTTTTTTTGCCACACATATGTAGACTGTGTGCATATGTGTGGCAACATTGGGAGGGAACAAAAAAAATACAAATCACCACCTCGGTGTCTAATTTTGGATCTCCTGGGGCGATGTGAATGGTAGCCACCAAAACCGAAAGCACGGATCCACATGAAGAGCATAAAGAAAGAGAGGATCAGAGACGATTGTGTTTTTTTTTTAAAAGGAAGGGGGAAAAAAAAAAGAGGCTGTGACACCATCCAAAAAAAAAAAAAAACTGCGTGTGCACGACGGCGCATTGTAGCCGCGCACACATGAAAACTGGCTTTTCTGCCACCTAAAAAACTGCTATTGTCTGCGCAGATTCGCCTTTGAGGACAGAGAATGGGGGGCCTCCAGGGGCGGAGGTCGCCCACATGCAAATGATGCGATTGCCAACCTGCAGGCTAAACCAACATTTTTTTTTTTTTCTCCTCCCTCCTCTCTCCTCTCTCTCTCTCCACGGTGGGGGTGGACTCTCCGGTGCGCCGTCCTTTGCCCACCTGCAGCCGGAATGTAGGCAGCGGCGTTCATTAAATGATCCCACTAAACCTAACACCGCGCCGCTAGTTAATAACTGCGCCTGAGTCAGTGCGTGTTGATGGTCTGTTTTCTCCTCAGGGAGCTCAGTTTCTTGGCCTGTAAGCAAGATGCCTCCATTAACGTGGAAACCACCAGGGAGCTTCCAGCAGCAGCAGCAGCAGCAGCAGCAGCATCATCATATGTCCACAATCAGATGATGTGAAATTTGCAGCAGTTTTTTTCAACTAATAAGATGAGAAATTGGGATTTAATTATGCTGAAACATTAGTGAGCAGTAGTTTCTGTTATTTTATGAGGAAGGCAAAGAAATTAATTTGTAATGATCATATTTGCAACCTTTAAAATTCCAGGAATCATGGGTGCAACTGTAATAAAATGCTTAGTTTGAGAATAATCTGATTCTCACATGTTTGATTATGTGAGAATCTGTCATAGACTATGTGATAGTGTTGGTCATCACAGAGGATCCAAACAGAAGCCTAAAAAAGAATTTATTATACTGTTTCATTGATGCAACATTATCATATGCACACAAGTTTGCGTGTCACAAAACTCACGCTTAGGGCCGCAAATAGCAATTTTTATTTGAGATCGATGAATTGGTCGATAAAATGATTTTAAAAACAGTTCTAAAATCGCATTATAGTGACCAAAACCAAAAGATTTTCAGTTCACTGCTGTAAATGGCAAAGAAATCTAGTGTATAATCACAAAAAGAGAGTTGTGACAGGCAGTTGGAGTAAAATAAAAAGAGTAAAATGATGTATTGATTAATCAAAATATCAAAAAATATTAGCAGATTAACGTTAAAGATTTTAATCAGTTATTTGAGGAATTCTTTCAGCTGTTGCAGATTTATTATATCAGCATCAGTGAGTGGGATTTCTGGCAAAGAGGTCCCGTTTCTTTCCAGAAAATAAAGAAATTAGCACATTTTTAGGCTCTTTGTAATATTTAAAACTATTTGTGAAGCTATATTGTTTAACAGGGCTGCAGCTAATGCTTATTTGCATTGTCAACTAGTCTGTTGATTATTAGTTTTTTAATTAACAGATTAGTTGTTTGCTCTATAAAATGTCAGAAAAATGTCACCCGAGATGACAAATGTCTTGTTTTGTCTACAAACCACAGATAGTTAGTGTCACCGGGAAATATTTAAGAAGCTGAATCAGAGAATTTTGACTTTTTTTCCCGCTTAAAAAGACGCTCAGATCATTGGATTGATTTAGTCGACAACTAACTGATTAATCGCTGCAGCTGTACAGTTCAGTGATGTCCAGTATTTGCCTTTGCTATCCATCCTGGCTCCACAGAATATATTTGTGCACAACCCAACAAGACTAAACCAAAGTGAACCAAATCCAGTTTTCATTTGCTAAAAAAGTCAAAATTTGTTGATGAAAACCGGCATTGTTTTATTTCCTTCCAGTCCGAGGGTCCCGAGGGCAAGGAGGCCTCCAAAGTCACCAAACAGGAGGAGGTACATGATTGTCTGCTGTGTGTGTGTGTGTGTGTGTGTGTGTTTGCTGTGTTGTTTTTTTATTGTACTGTAAAGTGTGTGTGTGTGTGTGTGTGAGTGAGAGAACAGGCACATGACAGGTTAATGATTAGGACGTTTGTAGCTGTGAGCCACGTAGATCAGATCAGCAACACAAAGGTACAACTGATATTTGTCTCTCTCTGCCACCGTCTCTGTCTCCTTCTTTCTCTCTCTCTCTCTCTTGTTGATCATCTCTTGCTCCGGTAGACACTCAGAAGGTCATCGAGATTGTCCTTGGTAAGTTTTCGTTCTCCCCTCCCTGTCCTCACCTCTGTCGCTGTCCTCTCTTTCCTCTCCGTGTCTCCCCCTCGAGTGTCACGTTACCGAGCGCTCCCGAGTAAAGTCCTCACCAGGTTTATGGATTTGATCAAGGCAATCAGCATTTACAAATTCCATAAACGTGCTCCCGGAGGATTGGCTCTGGCTTGGTATGCATGTCTTTTCTCTGTTGTCCGGTGTCTACGTGGCGTGTTGCTTGTTGATGTGCAGGGCTGCATGATTAAAATAATTTAGAATTTTACTGTTCAGGGTGTAAATTATGTTGTCATATCAGTAAGACTAAAGCATTTTTTTTTTTCTTAATGAAATGCTAAGATACACTTGAAATGCTCCCAATTTGCATTAAAACTGATGATTATGGATGGTAACCATGACAATATCATCTAGCAAATGTATCATTAGCATGTTAGTGTGTGGGTATCATTTTAATGCGGTCGTGCAGCTCTGCCATACAGGCCATGTGGTTCTGTGTACTTTGCATGTTAAATCCATCTGTGCTGAGTCTTTGCATGTGTTTGTGTATTTGCATGTTCACTTTGAAGGAATAGCTTGACATTTTGGGAAACCTCTTTACTGCCAATAGTATGAGCTCCATACCACTCTTATACGCAACTAATGATTGTTTCCATTGTCAGTCACTCTATTTGTTGATTTCTCAAATAATCGATTAACTATTTGGTCTCTAAAATGGTGAAAAAGCACCAATCAGCGCTTTCAAAAGCCTAAGATGGTGTCGTCAATTGTCTTGTTTTGTCCACAACCCAAAAATATTCACTTTACTGTCATAGATGAGGAAAGAAACCGAGAAAATATTTAGATTTAGGTCGCTGGAATCAGAGAATTCAGACTTTTTCCCTCCTAAAAAACACTTGAACTGATTATTCATTTACAAAAAATAGTTGCCGATTTATGTAATAGTTGGCAACTAACTGTTTAAACGTTGCAGCTCTGTTCTCAACTCAGCTAGAATTTAGCAGCTTGCAGTGCGTTAGCTTAGCTTAGCGTAGCTTAGCTTAGCATAAAGGCCGGAGGCAGGGGGAAACAGCTAGCCAGGTGTAAGTAAAAAATGCCTACGAGCACCTTTACAGCTCCCTAATTAACATTATTTACATAGTTGTTTAACCCTTTCAACACTAGTAAAGTACCTTTGCTTGAAATTCATGATCAGATATGGTTTTGATTAATCACTCATGAATTCTTAAGTAGACTTTATATCATTACGTATCTGGTATCAATCAAAAGTCGACACGCTGACGGTTAAATACATGTGGAAGTTACTCTTGTCATATACATACAGATGTGAAAAAGAAAAGGTAAACTTCAGAACTACCAGGGATATTCTGCAATTAATCATCAGCTTTTATATCCTGAGACATCAGCCAAAGTTTTGTAATTAGTTAGTTTTGATTGCTTAACAAACATTTTAGAAACGAGGTAGCGAAAATCCAGTTTTCTGGTTATTTTTGGGGTCAAATGATGTCAATTTACTTCATTTGCATAATTTGTTTCACGACTGAATCGCTTGTTCACATACTCCCTGTATGTTCCCACTGATAGCCAATCAAAATGAATGTAACAGAAAGTATACCGGAGCCCACGATACCGGGCTGCAGGGTTGGAACGGTGGTGAAAGCCGCCAACCGATATAGCGGTCTGCGGTGAACGGGAGTCGTAATGCCAGCCCTGTATCGCAGGTTATAGTGTTGAAAGGGTTAACATAAAAAGAACAAGTTGTGGTTTTGTTTGCACTGTTTAACTAGGCGTCGTAGCCAAACAACCCATAGAGACTCCAGGAAAGCAAAGCGCTATCTGTTTTCTACCCGTCTTCTGTAATTATCTGAAGCTAAGCTAACCATCGCTTAGCTACTGTGTCACATTTAAAGAGAACCTTATTATGCTTTTTGGGATTTTTTTTTGGAGCTTGTAAAAGGTCTACAAACTAATAAAGGCCAAAGTTCCTACCAAAGAGAGACACTGCTTCCTACCTTCCTTAAAGGCCTTGTTTGAAGTCTAGGTTTTTTTTCAGTGGCTTGTCTACATCATCGTGAATAGCCCCGAGCTTGGCAGCGTCCTTAAAGTTTGCCAATATTTCTTCCTTAGGGCGGCTTTCTCCTGCGGCGTCATCTGTCATGGTGTTGTGATCGGTTGTGGTTTTGGTCTTTTAACTTCTTTTGTGTTGTGCCACCTCAACAGGGTTCCACTGTTATGACTCACACGTTTCAAACAGTCCAAGTCGCAACTAAAACACAGCCGCAGGCTCATTTGGCCAATTTATTCTCACCCTAAACAGCGTAAAGTCTGACGTGAGAATAAATCCGCGTCTGTGATTTAGTGTTGTTGTTTAAAATAAGTAACGACGGCACAGTGAAGCAGAAGTTAAAGCCACAACAAAACTGAGACTCCTTGCCGTCCGTTCCTTCCATCACAGCCGATCACCATCTTATTAGTTATAATAAATGCAAAACCCATAACCGTGATTGTTGTTAGATATCAATTTATTAAAGAGTCACAAAAAAAAGATCTGCATTACCTCCATAAATTCACTAATTGTTTGCATGTAATTTGCAAACGGAAAAAAGATGGGTCGGACTCAAAGATCCTGGTTTACCTCCCTTTAATGCCAACTAACCAATCAGAGCAGACTTAGTGGCCTTAAAGAGACAGGAGCTAAAACGGAGCATTTCAGACGGAGCGTGGGAAAACACAGTATGAAGAAAATAATGCGCTTTTTGAGCATTACAGCCTGTTAAGCATAGTGTAGGAAAACCCCAAAAGCAAAATTCTAAACCTGTAAATGTGTGTTAATATGGGCTCTTTAACATCAGAGAGTATTTTTATCTGTCTGTTTCCCAAAATGTGCAAATATTCTGCTTTAAATGTGACATCAGTGTCTGTACGTTGTTTTGTTTTTTTGCATGTTTCCTGATGCGATCACTTTCAGCAGTGAACTTATCCAATACTATTTTCAGATACCTTGTTTATAGGCTACAATTTGGTTTGCATGATTAAAATATAGCCTTCCTTCCTTCTGTTTTCTGACTTCCATCAATATGTAGGTCACTTTCTATATGTAGTTGTAAATGTTAAGTCCCCCCATTACTTGCAGTCAAGTGATTATTTGTGCCTTTCGGTTTAAGTCTCATGTGCACTGTCAGAGATTTCCGAAGAAAACCAGAGATATTCTGAGTAACACTCACATGATTCGATTTTGTCACAGCAGTGTTGCTGTAGCTGGCGGCTTCGGGGTAACGTGGTCCACACTAGGCGGCCTGGAAAAATTTTCTGCAGCAAACTTGCTCTAGAATCTGTGCTCCCATCTGATATAGTCATTGCGCAGCGGTCTGAGGTCTGCTCACTTTTACAAGATGGGAGTTATTTTAGAGCTGCGTAGCATGAGAAAATCGTCAGAGACCTGTTGCTCAGGAAATACAAGTACTTCATTGTTATTAATATTTACAGTGCAGACATTCCAGTCCTCCACGAGCTCTGTGTTCATCCTTAATGAATTTGCTCAGCAGCTCTAGTGGCTAAAGCAATATTATTTTAAACAGTGCTGTAAATGTGCACAGGGTTGGGGGGTTGTGTGGGGGGGTGGGCTATAGATAAACAAGTATTTCTCCGTAAAGGATGAACTGTGAGAATGATCAGCTCTAAATTTTTTTGTGTGTAATTAGCTGAGGCATACTGCACCCAAGCCTGAGGCCAAGCCCAAGAAGGCCATCGTGAAGGTAAAGTACACAAACAAGCCGGCACACGCAATCCCACAATAATTTATTTATATCCACATGAATTTGCAACAGTCTGATGAGCTTAGTTGCCCTTCACTGCATGATTGAAGCTGCTGGATGTGAAAACAACTCCTAACATACGTTGTAGCTACACATATACGATCCATGGCTCATTGTTTACATCTAAAAATCATATAAATGTGTTGATAGCATATTCTTAAGTTAAAAAAAAGTGTGCACTGTTATGTGGATAGTATTTGAGTGTTTTTGAGGAAATAAAGATGTAAATAAGGAGGTTATACAGAGAAAACATTCCATGCCCGGTAATGTCTGCTGCCATTGAGTTTATATGCGTCTTCTCATTCGTCCTGAGCAGAAGGTGGTCGACGATAAGGGGGCGAAGGCAAAGAAAGGCGGCCCCAAGGGGAAGAAGGACGACGGTCCTGCCCAGAACGGAGAGACCAAGACCAATGAGGTACGAGGAAGGGAAAACGCACAAATTGCAAAAGAAAAAAATTGCATATTTATTTAGGAACACGCAAGAAATTAATGATCTTTATTTCCTTATTTTGTCAATTTGTGTGTATAACACTTGTGTGCATGTTCCATACCTACACTCCTCCATAACCCGCTGCACAATCACATCTGTTACTTACTACCAATGCATCTTTTTTTGCTTAAATGTATACACGCTCATGCACACAAACACACACACACACGCACACAGATCTATGTGTCTCGTCCGTCTGTCAGTGTGTCCTCCATCAGAAGCATGGCTCCCTCCATGATGTCAGTGAGAGGGCAGAGTGAGACAGTCAGAGTTAAGGGTATGGCTGAGTGTTTCTAACCCACCATCGGTTTGTGTGTGTTTGGACGCTAACACTTTTGCAGCAATCGTGTGTTAACCCTCTGAACTCCGAACCCCCGGCATGCTACTTTAAAGAAAAGCACCCAGATTACACAACTTTTCAAAACCAGAAATGGTAAAAACATGAAAAAAAAATCAGGAAATTTGGTGACTGACGTGCAGTTCTAAGAAGGAAAATTAACCAAATCTAAGCTTGGAACCATGATTTAGTCATCATTGTCACTTAGATCTACAAGTCTAGTTTTAAAATTTGTTAGACAAACTTTTAATGCTCCTCGGCACAACTCGGAAACCATGTCTGGCTCAGGATGCGACCCCCAGTCTTGCAACAAAAATCCTGGGTACATTTGGCTGAACTGCAGGCTGTGTACACAGAGAAGAGACGACTAAAGAAACAAATTAGAGCGATTGAGAGCAAAATAAAACATATTAGAGCAATAAATTAAATGCAGCACGGCTCAACAACAGTACACAGAGGAGCAGATTGTTGGAAGATACTTTCAGCGTGGTGAAATGTGTTTCTAGACTTGTTGGACATTCTGATGTCAGTTGTTTTTAAATAAAATGTATAATCTAGGAAGTTCAATTTTAATTTTTTCAACTGGCAGTGTACCTGTCATACTGCACAACAGACATTCTGAGTTCTCTCTCCTTCTGCCCATGGTTGTGCTGTTTCCATAGAGGTGCAGGACTTTATGTTGGAGTGAAAAATGAGCCGACAGCGAGTTAAAATGTGACAGGAGCAATAAATGGTGAGGAGCTGCTCCGGGTTGAGAGGGTTAACGGAGCAAACATTTACTCAGTGTGCTTTGGAGTGCTGTGTTTATTAGCATGTTTGAGAAAGAGAAGGAAAGAAATAATGGTGACAGCGCGAAGAAGGGAAGACGTGAGGTTGAGGATGTCTTGATTGCTTGTTGTGTGCAGTGAAGTGGGCCAAGGACAAGTTTTTGTGTTGGCAGGAAGGTTTGCTGCTGCTCACAGAGCTGTGATTGGCTCATTGTGTTTCATAGAGAGCTGGATCCACCAGTGACCCAAAGCAGACTGGAGATGTTCACTCTGGTCGGATCAGAGGAGCTAGATTTGATTCCCTTGTTTAGATGATGATAGTAGAAGAACTCAGCTGTGGTTGTAAATATTGGTGTATCCAGGAAAGAACAGTTTTCTGAATTTGAAAAGCATCCTGATTCAAGTTGGAAGCTTAAAGCTGAGCCAATCAGCAAATTATAGTGAGTGGTCACATTTCAACTCAACATCTCACCTGGGCTTGTGGATCTGACATTAAAGGGCCAGTTCAATCAAATCACTACAGCGATAGTTTTATTTGCAGCGCTTGGAGAGATGAATATAAACATGAAATCAGCTACAACTAGCAATAGGCAAATTCACTCCTTTAGGAATAACGCTTAGTTTGTTTTTTCTGCTGAGAGAGTAGGATTGATACCACTCCCATGTTTGTGTATTTGAAGCTACAGCCAGGAGGCAGTTAGCTTAGCTTAGCATAAAGACTGAAAACACATGTTTGAACTCCACCAAGACTTTTGAGAGAGATTACTTTTTTCTTTACAGTTTTGCAGTCAGAAACAACTAATACGACATGTATGAAGTGTTTGATTTAGCTTTAACTTATCGTGAATAATAGGAAAACAGACAAGAAGTAGCTGCTGTTGTCTGACTTTAGCCCCACAGAAGATCGGGTTTGTTCTTCTGTTTAGCTACATGGTGACTGGCATCAAGAAACTTTGTGTTTTCTATGATCTTTGCATGGAAGTGAGTACAATTTATAACATTGCAAAAAACATAGCATGCATCTTGCCATCTTTACGAAAGAATACCCCCAAATGCATGAATAATACATCAGTAGTAGACCCATTTTGTGCATGATCGATGATGAAGATACAGAATAATGGAAATGAATGGCTAAAACTCATCATGACTTTAGATGCCCCAAACTTTCACAAATCATCCTTTCAGTGGAGCTCATGTCTTATTTAGGAGGCATTTATGCTAAGCTAAGCTCAATGTCTTCTGGCTGTAGTTTTATATTTAGCCAACCACCTGCTACTCCGAGCCTCATATTCACTAGATAAACATGTTAGTGGTTGTAATGTCATGGGTGGCCTCAGGTCAGGTGGTAGAGCAGGTTGTCCACTAATCGCGGGGGTTGGATCCTCGTGTCCGGGTTCCTTTGTTCAGACAATGAACCCAAAGTTACTCCTGATGGCAGGTGAGCATGTTGCATTGTGTGTTTGTGTGCTAAAGGTAATGATGTGTTAAATCTCAGAAAGAAAACCAATTAGAGCTGATTTACCACATTAATGCAAACCAATTTTTTCCGAGGATTCGTTGTAAGAAAAATGATAATTGAATGTAATTAGGTAGGAGTTGTAGTTAACATGTAATCTTCGCTTGTAAAACCCCCAAACCTCTGTCAAAGTTACCCACGTAACCCTGTTAACACTGAAAGCCGCCACGATTCGTTCATTAATCAATTTGATGACTATTAAATTAATCGCCAACTATTTTTGGTGATCAATGAAACTGGTTTAGGCCGTTATTCAAAGCTGTGAACAGGCACGTGATAAAAGTTCTGGGACTATTGGGCTGAACTGCAGGCAGTGTACACGTAGGACAACGGAGATGAACAATGAAACACATTAGAGACCAACTGCAAAATTAAAAAGATATCAGAGGAGCAAGTCGTTGGAAGATACATCCAGCATGGTGACATAACTTTTTAGAGTAGTGTGAACAATATCAACTATTTTCGTAATCGATTACCGTAATTTCTGGACTATAAGGACACTGATTTTTACAAGTTTTATGAATTTGCCTCGAGACGAAAGTGACATTGAGAGCGACAACAAAAGAGAGACTGAGGAAGTGTGTGATGAAGTAATTCTGAGGNAATGCGGTCGTGCAGCTCTGCCATACAGGCCATGTGGTTCTGTGTACTTTGCATGTTAAATCCATCTGTGCTGAGTCTTTGCATGTGTTTGTGTATTTGCATGTTCACTTTGAAGGAATAGCTTGACATTTTGGGAAACCTCTTTACTGCCAATAGTATGAGCTCCATACCACTCTTATACGCAACTAATGATTGTTTCCATTGTCAGTCACTCTATTTGTTGATTTCTCAAATAATCGATTAACTATTTGGTCTCTAAAATGGTGAAAAAGCACCAATCAGCGCTTTCAAAAGCCTAAGATGGTGTCGTCAATTGTCTTGTTTTGTCCACAACCCAAAAATATTCACTTTACTGTCATAGATGAGGAAAGAAACCGAGAAAATATTTAGATTTAGGTCGCTGGAATCAGAGAATTCAGACTTTTTCCCTCCTAAAAAACACTTGAACTGATTATTAATTTACAAAAGTAGTTGCCGATTTATGCAATAGTTGGCAACTAACTGTTTAAACGTTGCAGCTCTGTTCTCAACTCAGCTAGAATTTAGCAGCTTGCAGTGCGTTAGCTTAGCTTAGCGTAGCTTAGCTTAGCATAAAGGCCGGAGGCAGGGGGAAACAGCTAGCCAGGTGTAAGTAAAAAATGCCTACGAGCACCTTTACAGCTCCCTAATTAACATTATTTACATAGTTGTTTAACCCTTTCAACACTAGTAAAGTACCTTTGCTTGAAATTCATGATCAGATATGGTTTTGATTAATCACTCATGAATTCTTAAGTAGACTTTATATCATTACGTATCTGGTATCAATCAAAAGTCGACACGCTGACGGTTAAATACATGTGGAAGTTACTCTTGTCATATACATACAGGTGTGAAAAAGAAAAGGTAAACTTCAGAACTACCAGGGATATTCTGCAATTAATCATCAGCTTTTATATCCTGAGACATCAGCCAAAGTTTTGTAATTAGTTAGTTTTGATTGCTTAACAAACATTTTAGAAACGAGGTAGCGAAAATCCAGTTTTCTGGTTATTTTTGGGGTCAAATGATGTCAATTTACTTCATTTGCATAATTTGTTTCACGACTGAATCGCTTGTTCACATACTCCCTGTATGTTCCCACTGATAGCCAATCAAAATGAATGTAACAGAAAGTATACCGGAGCTCGCGATACTGGGCTGCAGTGTTGAATGGCGGTGAAAGCCACCGACCGATATAGCGGTCTGCGGTGAACGGGAGTCGTAATGCCAGCCCTGTATCGCAGGTTATAGTGTTGAAAGGGTTAACATAAAAAGAACAAGTTGTGGTTTTGTTTGCACTGTTTAACTAGGCGTCGTAGCCAAACAACCCATAGAGACTCCAGGAAAGCAAAGCGCTATCTGTTTTCTACCCGTCTTCTGTAATTATCTGAAGCTAAGCTAACCATCGCTTAGCTACTGTGTCACATTTAAAGAGAACCTTATTATGCTTTTTGGGATTTTTTTTTGGAGCTTGTAAAAGGTCTACAAACTAATAAAGGCCAAAGTTCCTACCAAAGAGAGACACTGCTTCCTACCTTCCTTAAAGGCCTTGTTTGAAGTCTAGGTTTTTTTTCAGTGGCTTGTCTACATCATCGTGAATAGCCCCGAGCTTGGCAGCGTCCTTAAAGTTTGCCAATATTTCTTCCTTAGGGCGGCTTTCTCCTGCGGCGTCATCTGTCATGGTGTTGTGATCGGTTGTGGTTTTGGTCTTTTAACTTCTTTTGTGTTGTGCCACCTCAACAGGGTTCCACTGTTATGACTCACACGTTTCAAACAGTCCAAGTCGCAACTAAAACACAGCCGCAGGCTCATTTGGCCAATTTATTCTCACCCTAAACAGCGTAAAGTCTGACGTGAGAATAAATCCGCGTCTGTGATTTAGTGTTGTTGTTTAAAATAAGTAACGACGGCACAGTGAAGCAGAAGTTAAAGCCACAACAAAACTGAGACTCCTTGCCGTCCGTTCCTTCCATCACAGCCGATCACCATCTTATTAGTTATAATAAATGCAAAACCCATAACCGTGATTGTTGTTAGATATCAATTTATTAAAGAGTCACAAAAAAAAGATCTGCATTACCTCCATAAATTCACTAATTGTTTGCATGTAATTTGCAAACGGAAAAAAGATGGGTCGGACTCAAAGATCCTGGTTTACCTCCCTTTAATGCCAACTAACCAATCAGAGCAGACTTAGTGGCCTTAAAGAGACAGGAGCTAAAACGGAGCATTTCAGACGGAGCGTGGGAAAACACAGTATGAAGAAAATAATGCGCTTTTTGAGCATTACAGCCTGTTAAGCATAGTGTAGGAAAACCCCAAAAGCAAAATTCTAAACCTGTAAATGTGTGTTAATATGGGCTCTTTAACATCAGAGAGTATTTTTATCTGTCTGTTTCCCAAAATGTGCAAATATTCTGCTTTAAATGTGACATCAGTGTCTGTACGTTGTTTTGTTTTTTTGCATGTTTCCTGATGCGATCACTTTCAGCAGTGAACTTATCCAATACTATTTTCAGATACCTTGTTTATAGGCTACAATTTGGTTTGCATGATTAAAATATAGCCTTCCTTCCTTCTGTTTTCTGACTTCCATCAATATGTAGGTCACTTTCTATATGTAGTTGTAAATGTTAAGTCCCCCCATTACTTGCAGTCAAGTGATTATTTGTGCCTTTCGGTTTAAGTCTCATGTGCACTGTCAGAGATTTCCGAAGAAAACCAGAGATATTCTGAGTAACACTCACATGATTCGATTTTGTCACAGCAGTGTTGCTGTAGCTGGCGGCTTCGGGGTAACGTGGTCCACACTAGGCGGCCTGGAAAAATTTTCTGCAGCAAACTTGCTCTAGAATCTGTGCTCCCATCTGATATAGTCATTGCGCAGCGGTCTGAGGTCTGCTCACTTTTACAAGATGGGAGTTATTTTAGAGCTGCGTAGCATGAGAAAATCGTCAGAGACCTGTTGCTCAGGAAATACAAGTACTTCATTGTTATTAATATTTACAGTGCAGACATTCCAGTCCTCCACGAGCTCTGTGTTCATCCTTAATGAATTTGCTCAGCAGCTCTAGTGGCTAAAGCAATATTATTTTAAACAGTGCTGTAAATGTGCACAGGGTTGGGGGGTTGTGTGGGGGGGTGGGCTATAGATAAACAAGTATTTCTCCGTAAAGGATGAACTGTGAGAATGATCAGCTCTAAATTTTTTTGTGTGTAATTAGCTGAGGCATACTGCACCCAAGCCTGAGGCCAAGCCCAAGAAGGCCATCGTGAAGGTAAAGTACACAAACAAGCCGGCACACGCAATCCCACAATAATTTATTTATATCCACATGAATTTGCAACAGTCTGATGAGCTTAGTTGCCCTTCACTGCATGATTGAAGCTGCTGGATGTGAAAACAACTCCTAACATACGTTGTAGCTACACATATACGATCCATGGCTCATTGTTTACATCTAAAAATCATATAAATGTGTTGATAGCATATTCTTAAGTTAAAAAAAAGTGTGCACTGTTATGTGGATAGTATTTGAGTGTTTTTGAGGAAATAAAGATGTAAATAAGGAGGTTATACAGAGAAAACATTCCATGCCCGGTAATGTCTGCTGCCATTGAGTTTATATGCGTCTTCTCATTCGTCCTGAGCAGAAGGTGGTCGACGATAAGGGGGCGAAGGCAAAGAAAGGCGGCCCCAAGGGGAAGAAGGACGACGGTCCTGCCCAGAACGGAGAGACCAAGACCAATGAGGTACGAGGAAGGGAAAACGCACAAATTGCAAAAGAAAAAAATTGCATATTTATTTAGGAACACGCAAGAAATTAATGATCTTTATTTCCTTATTTTGTCAATTTGTGTGTATAACACTTGTGTGCATGTTCCATACCTACACTCCTCCATAACCCGCTGCACAATCACATCTGTTACTTACTACCAATGCATCTTTTTTTGCTTAAATGTATACACGCTCATGCACACAAACACACACACACACGCACACAGATCTATGTGTCTCGTCCGTCTGTCAGTGTGTCCTCCATCAGAAGCATGGCTCCCTCCATGATGTCAGTGAGAGGGCAGAGTGAGACAGTCAGAGTTAAGGGTATGGCTGAGTGTTTCTAACCCACCATCGGTTTGTGTGTGTTTGGACGCTAACACTTTTGCAGCAATCGTGTGTTAACCCTCTGAACTCCGAACCCCCGGCATGCTACTTTAAAGAAAAGCACCCAGATTACACAACTTTTCAAAACCAGAAATGGTAAAAACATGAAAAAAAAATCAGGAAATTTGGTGACTGACGTGCAGTTCTAAGAAGGAAAATTAACCAAATCTAAGCTTGGAACCATGATTTAGTCATCATTGTCACTTAGATCTACAAGTCTAGTTTTAAAATTTGTTAGACAAACTTTTAATGCTCCTCGGCACAACTCGGAAACCATGTCTGGCTCAGGATGCGACCCCCAGTCTTGCAACAAAAATCCTGGGTACATTTGGCTGAACTGCAGGCTGTGTACACAGAGAAGAGACGACTAAAGAAACAAATTAGAGCGATTGAGAGCAAAATAAAACATATTAGAGCAATAAATTAAATGCAGCACGGCTCAACAACAGTACACAGAGGAGCAGATTGTTGGAAGATACTTTCAGCGTGGTGAAATGTGTTTCTAGACTTGTTGGACATTCTGATGTCAGTTGTTTTTAAATAAAATGTATAATCTAGGAAGTTCAATTTTAATTTTTTCAACTGGCAGTGTACCTGTCATACTGCACAACAGACATTCTGAGTTCTCTCTCCTTCTGCCCATGGTTGTGCTGTTTCCATAGAGGTGCAGGACTTTATGTTGGAGTGAAAAATGAGCCGACAGCGAGTTAAAATGTGACAGGAGCAATAAATGGTGAGGAGCTGCTCCGGGTTGAGAGGGTTAACGGAGCAAACATTTACTCAGTGTGCTTTGGAGTGCTGTGTTTATTAGCATGTTTGAGAAAGAGAAGGAAAGAAATAATGGTGACAGCGCGAAGAAGGGAAGACGTGAGGTTGAGGATGTCTTGATTGCTTGTTGTGTGCAGTGAAGTGGGCCAAGGACAAGTTTTTGTGTTGGCAGGAAGGTTTGCTGCTGCTCACAGAGCTGTGATTGGCTCATTGTGTTTCATAGAGAGCTGGATCCACCAGTGACCCAAAGCAGACTGGAGATGTTCACTCTGGTCGGATCAGAGGAGCTAGATTTGATTCCCTTGTTTAGATGATGATAGTAGAAGAACTCAGCTGTGGTTGTAAATATTGGTGTATCCAGGAAAGAACAGTTTTCTGAATTTGAAAAGCATCCTGATTCAAGTTGGAAGCTTAAAGCTGAGCCAATCAGCAAATTATAGTGAGTGGTCACATTTCAACTCAACATCTCACCTGGGCTTGTGGATCTGACATTAAAGGGCCAGTTCAATCAAATCACTACAGCGATAGTTTTATTTGCAGCGCTTGGAGAGATGAATATAAACATGAAATCAGCTACAACTAGCAATAGGCAAATTCACTCCTTTAGGAATAACGCTTAGTTTGTTTTTTCTGCTGCGAGAGTAGGATTGGATACTACTCCCATGTTTGTGTATTTGAAGCTACAGCCAGGAGGCAGTTAGCTTAGCTTAGCATAAAGACTGAAAACACATGTTTGAACTCCACCAAGACTTTTGAGGACTTTTTTCTTTACAGTTTTGCAGTCAGAAACAACTAATACGACATGTATGAAGTGTTTGATTTAGCTTTAACTTATCGTGAATAATAGGAAAACAGACAAGAAGTAGCTGCTGTTGTCTGACTTTAGCCCCACAGAAGATCGGGTTTGTTCTTCTGTTTAGCTACATGGTGACTGGCATCAAGAAACTTTGTGTTTTCTATGATCTTTGCATGGAAGTGAGTACAATTTATAACATTGCAAAAAACATAGCATGCATCTTGCCATCTTTACGAAAGAATACCCCCAAATGCATGAATAATACATCAGTAGTAGACCCATTTTGTGCATGATCGATGATGAAGATACAGAATAATGGAAATGAATGGCTAAAACTCATCATGACTTTAGATGCCCCAAACTTTCACAAATCATCCTTTCAGTGGAGCTCATGTCTTATTTCGGAGGCATTTATGCTAACCTAAGCTCAATGTCTTCTGGCTGTAGTTTTATATTTAGCCAACCACCTGCTACCCTGAGCTTCATATTCGCTAGATAAACATGTTAGTGGTTGTAATGTCATGGGTGGCCTCAGGTCAGGTGGTAGAGCAGGTTGTCCACTAATCGCAGGGTTGGATCCTCGTGTCCGGGTTTCTTTGTTCAGACAATGAACCCAAAGTTACTCCTGATGGCAGGTGAGCATGTTGCATTGTGTGTTTGTGTGCTAAAGGTAATGATGTCTAAAGTCTCAGAAAGAAAACCAATTAGAGCTGATTTACCACATTAATGCAAACCAATTTTTTCCGAGGATTCGTTGTAAGAAAAATGATAATTGAATGTAATTAGGTAGGAGTTGTAGTTAACATGTAATCTTCGCTTGTAAAACCCCCAAACCTCTGTCAAAGTTACCCACGTAACCCTGTTAACACTGAAAGCCGCCACGATTCGTTCATTAATCAATTTGATGACTATTAAATTAATCGCCAACTATTTTTGGTGATCAATGAAACTGGTTTAGGCCGTTATTCAAAGCTGTGAACAGGCACGTGATAAAAGTTCTGGGACTATTGGGCTGAACTGCAGGCAGTGTACACGTAGGACAACGGAGATGAACAATGAAACACATTAGAGACCAACTGCAAAATAAAATATATCAGAGGAGCAAGTTGTTGGAAGATACATCCAGCTTTTTAGAGTAGTGTGAACAATATCAACTATTTTCGTAATCGATTACCGTAATTTCTGGACTATAAGGACACTGATTTTTACAAGTTTTATGAATTTGCCTCGAGACGAAAGTGACATTGAGAGCGACAACAAAAGAGAGACTGAGGAAGTGTGTGATGAAGTAATTCTGAGGTCGTTCAATTCTGACACTGAAGAACTTTAGTGGTTTTAGTGCGCAGGAGGAAGATGAAGATAGTGATCAGTGACTTTTCCTGGTCAGCTGCTGTATTTTTCATTTATTTAACCAGCCGTGTCACAGGCGCTGTTCGGAAAAAAAGCATTTATGGTATTTGTGTATGTTACCGGTACGTATTTAATTAAAAGTTAAAAAAATCTTTCTATGTAAATATCTCATATTACAACGTGGACACCTGCAGCTTGTAGACAAGTGCGGCCTACATATGTACACATTTTTTTAAGTTAGTGGGTGCGGCTTATATTCAGGTGTGCTCAATAGTCCGAAAATTATGGTGATCGATATGAGTAATTATTTAAGAAAAATAACTCTGGATTCTCTGACTCCAGCTTCTGAAATCTGAATATTTTGTAGGTTCTTCCTCCATTAAACTGAATATGTTTTGGTTGTGGACAAAACAGGAAACTTGAGGTCGCATTGGAACCAAAGTGGCACATTTTAAAAATAACAGGTTTTACATAAAAGTCGTTAAAAAACAAAATGTTGGATTAACCATTGTTGGAATAATCATTGATAGCAGCCCTGGTGAACATGCTGATAGAAACCGCTAAACCCAACAGTTCAGTTAGCTGTAGTATACGCAGGATAAGGTTGATTTACACCCAAGTGGATCTTTCTGGTGGAGCCTTCACTGACCAAACTTCTCCAAGTTCCTGGTAATAATTTCTTGGCTTTGCTAATTGCAGTCGCTGCTCTCGTCTACCTGGAGTCGAGTCACCTAAGTTGTTTCCCCTCTTCTTCCCTGCAGGAAACTGAAGCAGCTGAGGAGGCGACTGAGGAGAAGGCGTAAAGACTCGGGCGCAGCTCGTCCCCTCTGACTCCATGGCAGCAAAAGCATCTTTTTTTACTGACGATTTTTGTACCATGCTGAATTTTTTTTAGACTTGTGATAGTAGAGACGGACAACCAGCAGCCCCCCGCCCGCCCGCCCCATACCTCCACACTCCTTCCACCCCTCGTTTTTCGCTCCCTTCTCCTCCCTCCTCCATCCCGTATGGCTATACAGTAAATCCTCTTAGAAGCAGAACAGGCAGAATGAAGCGGTTCCATCAGACAGCTGCAGATGTTCTTTGTTTTGCCTGAAGGGGGCCATAAACGTGACTGTTATGATCTTTAAACCAGCTCTGCCTTTGTTTTGTAGTTATTCTCCATAACAAAACAAAAAAAAAAAGTGGTCGTTATTATTGGCCTTGTAACGAGGACATGCTCCCGCCCCCCCCCGACGGTTAAGGTGACGGTTTGTGGGCAACAGTTTGAACGCAGAGCTTCGAGAAACCGGTTCCACAGTCGCCCTGGGGAACATCTGCAGCTTTTAAAAAATCTTTGTTGTTAGAATCACCCACCACCGTGTTTCACATAGCTCCTTTTGTATGTGTGTGCCGGAGTGAATGTGTTTGTGGGTGTTTGTGTTTGACTTTGTTCACTTTGTTTCCCCTCCCCTCCCCACCTTCCCCTCTCTTCCTTCTTTCTTTTTCTTTTTCTTTCCCCTCCCCTCCTGATCGCCTTGTCCTGCAGCAGAGTGACATAGCAATAATGAGTGGTGCTTCTGTTCTAGACGCCTCTATTGGCTTTGGACCCTCTGGGCTTCTCTTTTGAGTTTCATCCTGTTGGGAGACTATTTTGAAATAAAAGAAAAAGTTGATGTCATGTGGGAGTTTGTTTCGTTTCCTGTTTTTACAGTGTGTCTTCGTTACATTTACTGGTGAATAAAACTACTGTGTGTAAAATCCAGCATGTATATTTTCTCTAGTTGGACTCCAGTGCACTGCAACATATGCTGGTGTTGGGCAAACAGAGGCTGCACATGTGTGTGTGTGTGTGTGTGTGTGTGCAGAGCGTGTGTTTTCTGCTTGTGTTCCAGAGCTCCTTTTCAATGTGTTCAGGTTTTTACGGGTACTTTATTTAAACCAACACAAAGCGGCCACTGTGTGTCTGTATACATCTTTTATGTGCATGTGTGTGCGAGGTCGCCAGGGGCACGTGGCTGTGCTAAATACAACTGCTGCGTCAGGAAGTGAAAGGTCAGCATTTGCCAGAGCGGTGGGACCTGTGAAAGCGTGCGGCCTCTTCATTGCAGGACAAACTGTCACTCACGCTCGCCGGCCAATGGTCGGGTTATTTATTTTAGCATGCAGATGTGTGGCGAGGTGATATCTAAATTTCCACATACACCGAAGAGACGAATTAAATTGCACCTCCCCCTCCCCCCGTTGAGCCTCGGTCAACAATACGATGCCTTTTAATGTGATCTGGCAGCAGAGGAAACGTGTGGATCAGCGCTGATTACATATAAATTTTTTTGCTTTGGCAGATGGTGTGACCTTTTAACCCACACACGGTACCAGTAAATCCAGAATAAAGCTGCATGGGTTACACTACCGGTGATTAAAATCTACCACGTTAACCTCAGCAGCTACAAGAACCCAGTATAAACGTTTGCACAACAGATATATCAACCAAAACTCTTATAAACCACACTGCAACTGTGGCGTAAAGTAACTAAGTAGTCAAATCTGAGGTATTTGTACTCCACTATACATCAGAGGTGTATATATTTGTAGTACATTTTACTTTATTTATCAGACACTGTAAGAATGAAGGCTTTTGACAGTTTTGAACTGTAATTTTTATTTGATTTTTTTTAAAGTTTACTATTATTTTACAGATTTTTTTCCCCTCAGTTTTGTTAGGTTACAGGTAAAAACTAGTAAAATCACAGAAATACTCATTTAGGTTAAAAGCTGCAACATCAAAAGTCTGTATTTTCATAAATGGTAAACAGGTTTTTACTTTATTTAAATCAGCAATAAATATTGTTAGGCATTTTTCGTTTTATTCCTTTTTCCTGTTTTTTGTTTAATTACAGAAAATATCCAGTAAAATCACAGAAGAAAGTATCAATTTACAAAAAAAATGTAAAAAGAACCTAAACTGTACATAATGTCCACATCAAAAAATTATATTTTTACAAATAATTTGCTCTTTTAGAATGTGTGATTGTAAAAATTACACTGTTTAGCTGTAATTCACAATCAGAAGCTTTTTTTATTGCCAAGTGAGCTCGCACACAAAAGGAAAAGAATAAATATAGAATTCTAGATCTAAGAAATTCTACATAAAATATGTAAACGAAAAGTATAAAGGTACTACCTAAATAAAAAGTACTATGAAAAGAGACAAACTTGCCTAAACCAAGTAATAAACGAGGAAAGAGTTTAAATTTCAATACAGTATTGCACATGAAGTTGAGGAATTGCACGTGCAATAAATCCGTTAAACAGTATTTTACAGATATTTTATGTTATTTTCACTTTTTTGTCCTTTAATTATTCTTCAAACGTTACAGTATTCCACCTTTTTTTTTCCTTCAAATTATTATGATTTATTTATTAACAATGTAGCTGTAGTTACTTAAAAAAAATGAAGATTCCTAAACAAAACATATGAAAACCTTCAAAAACATCATTAAACTACCCAGCAGCTGAGTATTTAAACTTTATGATACCTTCTACTTTTTCTCCTCAATATTACTACTGTTCCAGATTTGGACTTTCTGAGCCTATCCGGCTATAATTATTGATATAAAATCCAATGAGTCAGACAGTAAATGAAGCCACCAGACCGTATATAAAACCAGCTCCACCTCAGTCTACTTTCAACATGATGCCACAGCTTTGTTTTGGAATTCTCCACATTTCACCTTTTAACCTACCCACCATACCCCTGACCGAAGCTGTACGGCTACAGCATGTCGGATTAAATTCAACCTTGTAAACCCCCAGGAGCTACAGGAGCCCGGTGGCAGTGAAAAATAAATGTTTGCACAACAGAAATATCCATTAAAGCTTTTGGAAGAGCTCCACAAGTACTTTTACTACAAGCTACACTTTACGCTACGACAGCGGTGTAAAGCAAACTGACTGTTCTACAGTAACATTGTCAGGTGCCAGTACTGAAGTATTACAGTACAGACTAACTAGCACTTCAGTATTTCAATTTCCTGCTACCTCCATTTCACCACATTTCAGAGGTAAATATTGCACTTTTTGCTTCACTACATTCGTCCAACAGCTGACAAGCCTTTACCCCCCTTTTTTTTTTACACTTACCGCTACAGATATGAGCAAAGTACAAAATCATGCAACTCTATTTTTTATGTGACTACACATAGTTTGAAAGCACAAAGCCGTACGATTCAAGCAGTGTAAATGATTTTAAACTACCAATATCACAGCTACAATAGCAGCAGTGCCTTACAATCAGAGTGCGCTCACAGCAAAGCTTTTCTATGCACTTGTTGGACTAACCCAATAAGAAAAACGCCTCCAAGTTTTTAGTCTTTCTATGTAAAAATGGGGATAAATGTTAAAGGGTTAAAACTCTAAACTGATATAATGAATGATGTATAATGCAGTTAATAACTATAAAGTAAATAAGGCCACTTGACGGCATATAAAACAAATCTATTACAAACTCTACATCAGTGCAATATTTAAAAGCTGTTTGCATGTTCATATACATCTGACAGAGCTTTTCTTGGATTGCAATGAGAATATTTATATAAGAATATACAATAAATAAATAAGAAGTAAAAAAAGCAAGCAGGAAAACAAGAACACCACACAAAGGTGTCCATGTGTACAGTGTAAAATTGTAATTTATGGAAACCTTTGTCTTGTATTCTTGTTTTCCTGCTTCTTATTTTTATTTCATTTTTTGTATATTCTTATATAATTATTTATTTTGTGCTACTGTGATTAAAAGATTCTCCTTAACTGTATCTAAGAGCAGTTTAATACTTGCTGATGATACGACTTTACTCAAAAGATTTGGAGAGTAGGACAATCATTGGTTCCTAAGTGTGTTGAATTTTAGGTTGTGCTGTGACAAAATCACATCATCCTAACTTGGATACAGGTGTTTTTCAGCTAATAATGAAATATCAAGGCAGCTAGAATGTAAAAAAAGATGTAGTGCTTCTATCGGTATGCAGCGATTAGAGCGGTTACTCGTGCTTTCGTTGACGTCTTCCTTCAAATCACTAGAAACACATTTGAGCGTCTCAGAAATATTGCCTGCATGCAACCTTTGCTGCTTTCACTTCAGTAAAAAGATCTAAGTGCTTCACTCAACGCTGCAAAGAAGCACATAAATACATCAGAAGCAGGAGCAGTATAATGCAGTAAAATCTACAGGATGCAGTTTGGCAAAGGGCGTGGATTTATTTGGTTAAAGATCATAAAGCTGGAGCGAGTTTAAACATTACTTGGAAGTGCGATTCGTATTAAACAAACGGTCTCCTGTCTGTGACTGCGTGTTGGTCAAGATAAGCCGGAAGCTCAGTGGACTCTCTTGATGTGGTCGCTGCGTCGACAGTGAATTCCTATTTATAGCAAAAGAAACATTTGTCGTCAGTGCTCGTAACCTTTGACTCCTTTATGGCCCCCCTGTGTTCAGCCCAGTGGCACAGGCTGAGGTTGCCTCCTTGTGGCCGTGCCAGCCAGCACAATCACGCCGGAGGGTTCAGCACGACAGGTTAAAAAGAAGTGACTGAGCTGTTTGAAGCAGCTGTGGAGGAAGTGTTCACATCCTTTACTTCAGTTATTTACTTGTAAAAGTTCTGCATGAAAAATCCTATTGAAGTAAAAGCAGCAAAAAGTTATTCAAGGATTGAAGTCTTGGTTTGGTCGCTCTGAACGATATATTATCACATGAAGGATCATTATATTGTTACCAGTGAAGCATCAGTGTTGTAGCTGCTGCAGGTTTGAACCACTTTATGTCCAAGTTTTATATCCAGATTAATGTGATTGCTCCAAACATGATCAACAGAGGAGGGAAAGAAGTTCACAAATCTGCTTTCAGTTTTTCTCTTGATTTTTTTTTTTGCTGGGATCATTTGAATTAAATGAAACCATGTGAGGAGTGTAGAGGGGAAAGTCTCTGTTTGGTCGAGCTGTTAACTACTAACAGACATCTATAAACGTCAACCTGACTACACAACGCTTTTTGTAAGAAGCAGAAAAGGTTGGAAACACTGGTTTAGTCTCTCTGTGTTGTATTTTTGAAGCTTTTTTATATTATCCGTTGTGTCAAATATTCATGTCTAGAGTAGCTATATTTGTCACGTGACTGTTGTGG